>NC_061094.1:38372820-38377820 GCF_015104395.2 Macrobrachium nipponense
TCATACACACACACATGTAAACATACAAACATGTGCGTGCGTCTAAAAATAAATGAGTTAGCGAACGTGTCTATCAGCTCATGTCATCAACAGCTAGTGACCGAGCCCTTCAAAGGGCATAATCAGGGTGACGTCACAACGAATAATTTTCTTAGGCTCTATTTAGCTAATGGGATCTATTTCAATAAAACTACAAGTGACCGCGTTTTACAGCGTGTTATGTAACGCTGTAACGTAATTTGACCTCAGGTAAGGTGTTATTTCTGTTACATTTTTCCTTTTGGGATTATTTTTTTTTCAGTTATGTGCTTTGATGTGAAAGATCATGTTGCTCTGAACTTTTACTTTCTGCTTAAAATATCCGACAGAGATTACAAAAATAGTCATGACATCCGTGCGCACTTTGGGTCCGAAAGGAACAATATCCAAAAGTTAGGTATCGCTTGGTACATTTTCCAGGATGAAAAACGATCAAAATAAACAATGCTTGTATGTAAGAATTGTATACAACATTTACTTATCAACACCATTGGTAGCACAAAGCAAACTGACAGAGAGAACGGAAAACTGGAAAAGATACACACATCAGGACAAAAAAACAAATTATGCAATAACCAGCTGTGTTGATTATGACTGGTGGTTGAGAGTAAGAACAGTCAGTTTAGATGATGAGTGGTGGTTGAGAGTAAGAACAGTAAGTTTAATCATTATGGATTCGAGGGTAGTTAGTTCATGTGGTAGGAGTGTAAGAATACTACCACCGTAGGCCCTGCGTGTCGTAAAAGGTGACCCCAAGGAGGTAATTCTTCAGAAGCAGTCCGCACTGGATATTAAAATAAATAATCACCTACATGGAAAGAGCATGTGAAAAGCAATATAAAAAGCATAGTCATTATATGAGAGATTGAAGGGGGTGGAATTAAATGAGCTTGATAAGTTTTTACCTCGAATTTTTCCTAAGTCGGGAGAGGTGTTTCCTCTACGGTAATGTTTACTTTTAATGAGCCCTCTAACTTATTTTCTTACGCAAAACAACCAGAAAGGAGTGCTTTGCAGCAATAATAATAATTGGGAGCACCTAATGATTCGCGGGCCCACTCGACCGCCGACCGAAATCGGCGGAAGAACACCAAAGCCAATATGGCGGCGATACCAAAACAACAACAAACAAAGTAATGAGCGACTACATATCAGCGACCATCGATTTATGTGTGCTGTCAGTAAGACCGTAGCGGAACGGCGCTTCGCGCCTTATCCGCAAATTTAAAGATTCTTGGCAAGCACGGCATGTACGGCAAGAGGTAATGTTGAGCTGCGCGCGCTACCCATAGGGTTTACAGTAGGGCTACTTACCGTGGCAGATAGATTTGGGTGTCGCACCGCTTACGCCGACGTCCTTTCGTCACTACAGTGCGATCACACCCAAAGGCGTTCCTGTTGTAGTCGATCCGACAAATAGCTCCACAACACTCGCAGTTTTTTTGGCTGAAGAATTAAATTATCTCTCTGAGCATATTCAATCACAACTTCTTTACCACCACCACTAGACAAATAATGATAAAATTCACAGTAACCCACATTGCACTGCAAACAATCGGTAGGAAATCGAAGGTCTCTGTCAAAATTAATGCCAGAAGGGCCAACCACTACCTCTGCCATAGCTACAGGAAGACAAAATGCCGGTTTTTGCTTCATTTTTCGAGTATTCAGTCAAACAAGGATACCAGTGGACACTGGACAGCTAACTTTATTACTCCGCTGAAATGCTAGGGAAACTTAGTTTTCGACTAAAGTCGTTCGTAATTGGTTATGAAACCCATGACGTTATAACGATGCCACACCTCTCAGCCAATAATGAGTAACTGGAACTGCTTTTGTTTCCGTAAGAAAGTAAGTTAGAGGGCTCATTAAAAGTAAACATTACCGTAGAGGAAACACCTCTC
The DNA here is from genome assembly GCF_015104395.2 of Macrobrachium nipponense. Taxonomy (NCBI): domain Eukaryota; kingdom Metazoa; phylum Arthropoda; class Malacostraca; order Decapoda; family Palaemonidae; genus Macrobrachium; species Macrobrachium nipponense. The sequence continues at coordinate 38,374,764 of NC_061094.1, forward strand.
CCGACTTAGGAAAAATTCGAGGTAAAAACTTATCAAGCTCATTTAATTCCACCACGTTCAATCTCTCATATAATGACTATACTTTTTATATTGCTTTTCACATGCTCTTTCCATGTAGGTGATTATTTATTTTAATATCCAGTGCGGATTGCTTCTGAAGAATTACCAAACTGTTGCCTTGCAGTCTTAGTTTTTAGTAAAAAGCTAGGCGCCCACCGCCCAAAAAATGTGGAAACTGCTGCCTTTGAGGTAGACGTTTTAGTCAAGAACGAGGCCCACCACCAATAAATGTGGCTGGTGACAGCAAGGACTTGCGGTCGTAAAAACCCCTTTGCCAAACAATAAACCATGCCTGGTGCAAGCAGTGGAGATGGCGCATCAGGCAACCGACCCCTTAATTAATGGAGGGATAACGGTGGGAAAGAAGAAAATATATGTCTTAGTGTTCCTGCTTCCGTTACTTCTAGCGGTAGTGTTTAAGACAATTCCGTTAACGTCACTGTGCTTCTGCTAATCTAAGGAGTGCAGTAAATACCGGACAGAAAGTGTGGAGAATGACATAACGGCTGTCAGTCTCTTCACAATAAACTGATGAGATCAAAATGTCACCCCTGGTTAACACGGGCGGAACCGTATACTCTGATATGGTTTGGCCACGTGAAGAAAAAGGAGAGAGCAGATTAGCATCAAATGATTTTATAAGTAGTTGACAAAGATGATTGGAAAAATGTGCTCTTTAAGGACGCAATATCCCCTCTTTTTCATACCCCCTCATTTTTTACAACTTTCGGGGTTGACAGTTAAGGTTAAAAAGATTTTCTATAGGCTCCCCCCAACCCACCCCTCCCCACAAATGTTTTAATCAAAATCCAAAATTCGAGGGCTTTTTCTAAGGGGTCATAACTCCTCTCTTTCATACACCCTCATTTTTTACAACATTCGGAGTTGATGGCTATGCCTACCAAATTTTTTCCATAGACTCCCATCCCCGCAAGGTTTTAGTCAGAATCCGAAATTCGAGGGCCGTTTCTAACATGGTCATAACCCCGCTTTTTCATACTCCAACATTTTTTACAACTTTCGGAGTTGACATCTACGTAAAAGTATTTCTATAGGTACAAACAGGTTCCCCACAATATGGGGACCATAAGGCACACTCAGTAGTAAAGGGGGGGGGGGGGGGGCGCAACTCCCGCCTGGGAATGGAAGCCCGAGGGTTTCCCAAACTATTAGGGAGCAGGAGGTCTACGCCCTTTCGACTTACCGACCAGAGGAGAAGGGGTCGTAGCCAACCTACCCCAACCTTGATACTTCTGGAAATTAGGGCTCAAAAAGTCAAAGATGGGCCTACTGCATTCAAATTTGGTACCAAGTGTTAACGTAAAAGGTCCCAAAGGGTCAATGATGAGCCTACTGCATTCACTTTTGGTATCATGAGTTAACATAAATGACTACAAACGCATTGAACATCAATATCAGAGTTTAACTATAGGCTGAGTTTTATCAAGGGCCGTTTAAGAGGGGTGTCGCAATTAAAAGTTTTCCTGAGCAACCTGTCGCAGCATGTATGCGCCTGCCGTCGGCCGGCATTGCCTGAATGAGCCGGTCAGTCACGCAGTAGCATTGGCTGGGGAAAGGTTATCGTCTAGGTCATTTGGAAGTAAATGTACAGCTGCTAGTTGTTCATAAAACTTCAAATAACCAAACAAACTAGACGAGTATAAGAAGTACCACCTTCTACACTCTCGCACCGGAAACATGGACAGCATGAATTAAGTCTCGTCTACGACTGCACAAAGAAAGAAGGTATATGCCATAAACAAGAACCACTATCTAACAGGGTCTTGTCCTAGTCCTTGTCGAAGACTTTGGCAACGTCTTTGGCGATATCATAATACTCCCAAAATTTCCCCCGAGGAAAAAAATAAAGAAAATCAGTTAGGAGTGAGAAGAGATAAGCTCTCACTCATGAGATTTCTCCCTCGGGAATCTGGACGTGATCGGAAAGATGATTGTGAGATGCCAACCTGCAGAGGTATCAGACAGAGGACAGTGATTGTTTGTGGATGTTCCTACGTGTGTATTTAGAGAGAGAGAGAGAGAGAGAGAGAGAGAGAGAGTGAAAGAGAGAGAGAGAGTGAGAGAGAAAGAGAGATATGCCGTGGGGCATGGACAGAGATTGTTTGTGGGTATTTCTGTGTGTATATTTGAGAGAGAGAGAGAGAGAGAGAGAGAGAGAGAGAGAGAGAGAAAGGTTCCCATCAGATTCCCGAATAATCTCAGAGAATTTGTCTTTATTGTGTGTAAGTCTGTAAAAGGTCTTCCATTCACACTACCCGGTGATCTTTCGTCTAACTTTACCTGCCCTTGAGTCTCATCAACTTTTTTTTTTTCTTACTTCTATTTAGGCTCATTAACTCCCCGATTCCTAATGACCTCCAACGACCGAAGTTGTCTGCTTCGCTTGAAAACACACCGAGAAACCCCTGCTTAAAAATTACTGGGTCGGGGTTTTGTGTATGTGGGAGGGGGGAGGAGGTTGTATCTGGGAAGGGGCTGGTGGTAGGGGGGGGAAGGGAAGTGCGGTCAGTGGTTTGTAGTCAGTATGTAATAAAACGAGGGGGGTGGGGGGGGGGCAAGTGATGTTCTTCTCTTATATGTCGGTTCTCTTGCCTGGATATACGTTTTTATTTGAACGAAAAATTAATACACTTATGTAATACGCGAGTCATTTTGTCCAAATACTAAAATTTTTATTTAAATGAAAAATAAAAACATTGGAGAACCAAATCCAGCTATGTATGGGTACAAATATATTTAAATATATTTTATATTCTCCTTTCGATTATTTGGTTCTCTCTCTTCGCAGCAAACGTTAATTATCTGTGACATTAAAACGATGAGTTAAATTGTATGTAACCGTATCCGTTCACACTGTAATTGTAAATTGAACGGATTTCCAGTGTATTAGATTGATTTTTTCTCATGGAAATGTATGATAATGTATTAATTAATGAATACTTCCACAGTTACCTAAGGGTACTAATATATTTGTAC
>NC_061094.1:38380320-38392820 GCF_015104395.2 Macrobrachium nipponense
CGTTCCACCTCTCCTGAGGGATAAGTCTTTCAAAAGTATCCCTCAGGAGATAAGGAACATAGATCCTGCCTATGTGAACTCTCTCGAGAGACTGAGAGTTTCCAGCCCTGTGATGGACTTATCAACAGCCAATCGGGAGCGTCGTAAGGGACTGGCCAAGACATCAAATGAACGGTTGATATGAATCTACTATAGTACTAATCTACAGTTGGAAGATTTTATTCGTAGCGTTATTGGTCTAATAAATCGAGCTGACGAAGACAACATAAATGTCCGACAATTTCATCAAGCTTTGGTGAGATACCCAGAGGTATTTGATGAGTTTTGTATTCCAGTCCAGAGCTTCAATAACAGCCTTACGAGGTATGGCGAGACCAGATCTGTTCTGCCTGGGAAGCCAAGACATTAACCGCATTTTAATGCAATGGTTTTGTTTGTTTCTTTGTTTGTATGGTGTTTTTACGTTGCATGGAACCAGTGGTTATTCAGCAACAGGACCAACGGCTTTACGTGACTTTGGAACAACGTCCAGAGTGAACTTCTATCACCAGAAATGCACATTTCTCATGCCTCAATGGAATGCCCGAGAATCGAACTCGCGGCCACCGAGGTTGCAGGCCAACACCATACCGACCACGCCACTGAGGCGCTTTGAAGGCAACGGTTTTCAAAACATCGGAAAACACGCATATATATAAATATATCACGCCCTTGAAAAATGTGTGTAATAATATATATATATATATATATATATATAATATATATATATATATATATATATATATATATATATAATATATATATATATAGATATAAATGTGTGTGTGTGTGTGTGTGTGTGTGTGTGTAGAATCACGAAAGTTTGGAACTTGATAAATGCATAAATAAAGGAATAAGCCACGAAGGAAAGATAAACAACGGAGTAGCTACAAGATCTTTCGACTCAACGTCCTTTACTTAGCAGTCAGATTGACATACATGAGAAACTGAGAGGATAAGGAAGGGTCGTATGATTGACAGATAGGGATTATAAGGAGATTTGTACTAGAATCCAACACACCTGGAGAATGAGTGACGTTTCCAAACAAGCATACACATGGGTAGAATTTAAGAACAAAAAAGATTAAGTCCAACTACTCAGACACTGGGACAAGACAATTAAAGGATTATACAGGGCGGCAACTGACCACATTCAGATATTTGGTAAGCAAAACTTCATTCAAAACACACACACACACACAACACACACACACACACACACACACACACATATATATATAATATAAATATATATATATATATATATATATAATATATATATATATGTAAGTGTGAGTGAATAAAAAGATTTATACATATTTGTAAATACATTATGGATACATGAACGTATGAACCTCATTACGAAATAGACAAATATCCAGACGAAACGCCCAGACAGCCAAAATACATAAGAATATCCTGATTTCTATGCATGTTTTGTTTTCCGACATATCCACTCGATAAGAACTTCCTCATTTCCAAGACAAAAGGCAACATATTCCAAGAAAACCTTATTGAAAAAACATCTCTTTTGTTCAGATACGCCGAGAGGCCTACGGTCACTTTGCTATTGTTTGCTTGTTTGTTTGTATGGTGTTTTTACATTGCATGGAACCAGTGGTTATTCATCAACGGGACCAACGGTTTTACATGACTTCCGAGCCACAACGAGAGAGACCTGTCACCAGAAATAGACATATCTCACTCCTCAGTAGAATGCCCGAGAATCGAACTCGCGGCCACAGAGGTGGCACGCCAACATTATACCGACCACGCCACACTTTGGTATTAATGAGAAAAGGACATATTTTTCGGCTTAAAATGAGATTTATTACAAAATTTCCCTAAGGTAGTGAACCAACTTCTGTAAAAAATATAAACTTGGCAGTGATGCAAATACAATTTCATTTTTATTTAAAGAAAAAAATAAACTAGAACTATAAAAGATGTATACACGTTACTCTAAATGTTTTCTCACTCACCAAAAGGGCAACAGGAAAGCGATGGAAATAGAAGCAAATATTCAGTCGAAGTCGATCTTGACCTCAAAAGTCGATGGCCAAAAAAGAAGAAAAAAAAAATCACCAACCACTCACGGTCATTACAAGTCTGGAAACTCGTCGCGTTTATATATGAAAACAATGCAGTTTTTGATGCGTTCATTAAAACGCCGCTAGAAAACATACTTTTTACGGGAAGAAAAACAAAACTCCTTTTTTATTATTATTATTACTTTTTTTTAGGACTTATTCACGCTCCGGAACACCCACGTTCCGTTACATCCCCCCCAACCCCCAAACCTCTCTTTCGTCAGCCCATTTCCAGGTCTCAGGACGAGGTTCTTGAGAGAGAGAGAGAGAGAGAGAGAGAGAGAAGAGAGAGAGAGAGAGAGAGAGAAATTAGTCATACCATACTGTATCTCATTATATCTGGATTTACGTAACGATCGTCAGTAACTGTGCCTCATTAAGGTGCTTAGGAACGCTCGGGCAGACTGAGTGCCCTTATGGTCATCCTAAAAGAATTCAGAGAGAGAGAGAGAGAGAGAGAGAGAGAGAGAGAGAGAGAGAGAGCAGGATTCTTGTATCATCAGACGCTACTGGACACCTTTCATCAAATATCAAGTAATGCGTCTCATGGTTCAGGTAAAGAGCAATTAAGTCAATTCGCGAGCATGTAGCATATTTCTCGTAAGACTCATACCATTCAAACCAGAGACCAAGTTGCACAAAGTTGCACAAGAAGAATGCGATATATATAATGCACCTTGATTAATGAACCATACAGAAACGAAACTATGCAAAACTAAAACCCTCTCCCCACCCCAAAAGAAAGAAAGAAAGAAAGAAAGAAATACTAAGTGTCTAAGACATTCGAAAAGCACCAAATGAAAGTCAGGGAGGCTAGGATGAAGGGTAGGGGTCGCTTGTAAGCGTCGTGGGGAAAGGTTATGAAGTAATAAGACTTTTTATTGTTTGGGGGGAATGTGCGTCTTTAGGCTATTTATGACTTGTAGGAACAGCATAAGCATTTCCTATAGCATAAAGAGCCTGGCCACAATGGTTCTTTTGTATGGTTTCCAGAGACAGAGAGAGACGGAGAAAGAGAGAGAGAGAATAAAAAGTAAACCCCACACGTGGCATTAATGGAATTTAAAAATATTTGACAGAAGGAGGCGTCAACTTTAACTTTCACAATTCAAACTGTTCGAGATTTACCTACTCTATTGTGTCTAGTAAAACGTTACGAGCTGAATACTCTTCATATACTTTTCATTACCTATCTGACAAATAAAATTTTAGGCACAAAAGATGATGTGCAGGAATGCAAATTCTGTAAGGTAATGAAACAGAGCTCTTGTACGAAATAACAGAGGAGACTGCCTATTCACATGATAAAACTAGTTCGAAAGGAAACCCTTCCACTGACAGAAAACGTAGCAGCTTAAAATACGTTTTAGTTATTTATGGAAAAGGAACAAACTTTTACAGGTGAAAAACATATTTCATCAAGCAATACAGGAAATCAGGCAATAATAAACGAGGGAATTTAAACTTAAACATCACAAAGAAATATATTCAAATACTGCGCCCTGCCAAAGTTCATTAATACGGAAAATATATCTAAAGATGTTTGGGTCAGCCACTTTAAATAGCAGCATATGAAGAATTTAGGAAACGATAAAAATGATTACATCCGGCTAACATACGACTTTGATTCATTTGACCCCGGCAACGCTTTTAAAGGAAGACTTGAAAATCTGCGCTACTAAACTTTAGTCATAAATATTTTGCGTTATGACAGAAAACGTGTGCAGAGCTATTGAAACTGAAGAAACAAATACCCATCTTTCTATTTATCTTAAATGTATGCAAATCAACTCATATAATACATACAGCACACACACATACATACACAAATATATATATATATATATATATATATATATATATATATATATATATATATATATATATATATATATATATATATATATATATATATATATATATATACTTGTATTTTTACATAAACAAACACACGCGCATATAAATATATATATATATATATATATATATATATATATATATATATATATATATATATATATTAAAGTTTTCCAAAAGAGGAGGATGAACCTTCATGAATAAAACGCGCGTCAAGTAAGCACCGAAAAGAGGGAGTGAGGGAGGGAGAGAGTAAACAAACGGGAAGCGCAACAGTCACTGACGGGGAGAGAGAGAGAGAGAGAGAGAGAGAGAGAGAGAGGATACTTTTTAAGAGGGTCGTATTTCCCCGAAACCTGTCAGAAAGTACTCCCAAAAGAGACCATTTCCGTTTCATGGCTGCCATAAAGATTTCTTTGACCGAGCCCGACAGGAATACCGGAACTGGGCGGCGGAATGTTCTGTTTATGCTCGCGGGAGATCAAAAGGCGATCGCCCGATGTTACCAGTTGCGCGTGCATGGCCTGTTCCGCTCTCGTATAAAAATTCATGCGGATTTAAAACGATAAAAAACGCACTGAATGTACGTAAGTGCGCATACAACTTTTCTCTCTCTCATGCAAACACACACACACACACACACACACCACACACACACACACACACATATATATAATATATATATATATATATATATATATATATTATATATAATATATTTATATTATATATATAAATATATATATATATATATTATAACTTATAATATATATATATATATCAAATATATATATATATATATATATACTATTATATTTATATTATATATATATATATATATATATATATATATATATATATATATATATATAAGAATAACTTGATCACGAAGTATATAAAACGTGATGCTATGTATAAATAAAGGTTTTTTTTTTGCCACGAAGGAAAAAAATGAAAAACCTTTATTTATATATTTTATATATATATATATATATATATATATATATATATATATATGTATGTATATGTATAATATATATAACATATAATATAGATATATAAATATATGTATATTAGGCATATATCTATATATATATATAGATATATATATATAAATATATATATATATATACACACATACACACACACACACATATATATATATATATATATATATATAATATAATATATATATATATTATATACAAGCGCGTATGTTGTGCTTACCACTCTATTAAGAAAAGACAGCAAGGTGCAATAATACGCTTGCAGAGATCTAACACAAAACGAGAAAGTTCCTTTCCATTTATTTATTTACTCATTTATCTATTTATTTATTTACTATGCTGTACTAGATTACTTGATGCCAAAAAATAAGACGTTCATCAGAGGAGAAATCCATTTAAACACTGCCATTAATTAATTAATTAATCTATTTATTTATTTGCTTATTTATTTTATTTATCTATTTTTTTTGCTGTACTAAATTCCTTGATGCCCAAAAATAAGATATTCATCATAGGAGAAATCAGTTAAAACACTTCCATTTATTTGCTTTTTTTACTTATTTATTTATCTAATTTTTTTGCTGTACTTGATTACTGGATATTCATCAGAAGAGAAAATCTGTTTAAACACTTCCATTTATTTATTTATTTGCCTATTTATTTTTTCCTGAACTAGATTACTTAATGCCAAAAAATAAGACGTTCATCGGAAGAGAAAATCTGTTTAAGCACTTCCATTTATTTATTTATTTATTTACTTGTTTAATTATTTTTTTGGGCTGTACTAGTGTACTTGATGCCAAAAAGTAAGATATTCATCAAAGGAGAAATCTGTTTAAACACCTCCATTTATTTATTTATTTACTTATTTATTTTCTTCCTGAACTAGATTACTTAATACCAAAAAATAAGACGTTCACCGGAAGGGAAAATATGTTTAAAAACTTCCATTTATTTATTTATTTATTTACTTGTTTAGTTATTTTTTTGGGCTGTACTAGTGTACTTGATGCCAAAAAGTAAGATATTCATCAAAGGAGAAATCTGTTCAAACACTTCCATTTATTTATTTATTTACTTATCTATGTATTTAATTTTTTTGGCTGTACTTGATTACTGGATATTCATCAGAAGATAAAATCTGCTTAAACACTTCCATTTATTTATTTATTTACTTATTTATTTTCTTCCTGAACTACATTACTAAATGCCAAAAAATATGACGTTCATCAGAAGAGAAAATCTGTTTAAACACACACAGCATCGCCGTTTCCTTGACAACAGCAGTAAACGACTTATCTCTTCGGTATAATTCCTCTCACGAGAAAGTTTATGAGGACGCGATATACTTGATGCTACATTTACTTCCCAATGGTCTCCTTAATGGCCCTTATAGCTGTAAGTGCTGAGTTGGCACTTACAAAAGATGAAGTTATTTACAAAGTCTCACTTTTGCTTCTTCACCTGTAAATTCACACATTGTTTTCTTTGCTCTTGAGTATTATTCTTTTTTTTTTTAGATAAAGTTTATTTAGCACTTCCATAGAGTATTATACATTAATTATTAATGTTTTTCTTGATAATGTTTATTTAGCACTTCCATAGAGTACTATATATTAATTATTAATGTTTTTCTTTATAATGTTTGTTTGGCACGTCCATAGAGTACTATATATTAATAATCAATGTTTTTATTTATAATATTTATTTAGTACTCCCACAGAGTACTTTACATTAAAAGTTAAAATGCGTGATTCATAAACTATGCTCCTGAATTCTGAATTTATTTAACGTACTGTATATGAGCGAGGATAGCATCCTGACATTAGTTCGAAATCTCTCTCTCTCTCTCTCTCTCTCTCTCTCTCTCTCTCTCTCTCTCTCATACATACGCCATACGCTTTTAGAAGAATAGCAGGGGGGAAATGCGAAGTTCTTGAAGAAAATCCTATTCTCTCGAAAAGTATCACCTTAGAAAATAGCTTTTTTTTTTTTTTTAGATATTATTTATCAAAAGAATATTTCTCCGAAAAGGGGATGGATCCAGAAGATACGGATAAGATGATGTGGTGTACGTGACTTGTGAACTGGCCAATGTTACTATAGAAAAATTATGAATGGGTCATAGTTACAAGAACTTAATGGGTGGTTAACCTATTTCGGAGTGTTTAAATATGATAGATGAAAGAGGAGAATTATGAAGGGGAAATCAGGAGAGAAAGACGAAGCGGTGATTATTATAGACTGATGGGGTATGATGGGATGATGAATTCATTTGCACGGGCCTCTGAGAGTACATTTCACAGATAATGGTATACTGAGATATAATAGGTCAAGCAAGGATGGTAGCCTATACTGAGGAAAAAGATGAAACATTCTACTCGCTTCTCAACCAATACCATTCGCTCATACTTGTAGGTTCGTTCGCAAACTGAAACACCACTTTTATAGTGAAAAAAAGGATTAATATAAATTTACTTGATAAATCATTCAATGAAAAACTAAGCCATTTTTTTGCGGCTTTCACGTCCAGGCGTATGTGGACCATTAATCTTCATAGAAAGTTGAGCCACCTGGAAGAACCTGGTATATTAACGGCTTAATTAAGGACTCAGAATCACGGGAGCTTCGGAAGGTTGAACAGAAGAAAATAAAAGCATTCAATTAAAGCTAAACATATCTTTTTTAAGAAGAGAGGTTAATATACACATAAAAAGCAAAAGGTATGTTTTTCAAACTACGGGCAAATATTAGTCGGTTACTATTCATGCCCTTGGCTAGAAATCCTGAGTTGAATTTCCTTCGTATTACGAATAAGGACACACCATTTAAATATATATATATATATATATATATATATATATATATATATAGATATATATATATATATGTGTGTGTGTAAAATATATATATGTATATATATATATATATATATATATATATAATAATAATATATATATATTATATATATAGACAATGTATGTATATATTCCTCCATGTTCTCTTTAATGGCAAAATCTTTCCAGATACAGGAAAACGTTACTAAGCATTAAAGTTGGGGAGAGATTAACCAAAAAACGTGAGATTATTTGCAAAATAGAATCAATAATCGAATAAAAAAAATGAGGGGGATAAAAAAAGTATGATGACATTTAGATAGGACATCTTTACACAAAGAGAAATAAACCTTTAATGTTTTAAATATCACTTATTATATAAAAAATAATGAAAAAGTAAATAAATGTTTTTTAAAATAAACAAATGAGTGACTAAACAATGTCTTGAAGCCGGCATGTGAATTATCTCCTCCACCAGGGAGATGTACGTAGATGGGTATTTAGACTGTACGGGACGGGATTAGAGATGACAGAAAGGGCGTCAAAAAATTCGGGGACAGAGACCTTCCCATCTTCTCTCGCCTCCTTCTCCCCAAGGCTAAACAGTGGTGACAGTTTCATCTCCGTCGATTACGGACACTTTAATATTCATCGCCGTATGCAAATGAAGCTTTTACTTATAATGTGAAGGAGATTTCCCCCGGATAATGTAACGAGAAAATTATGACCTAATGAACGGTCGGCCATCAGGTTGAGTTTCATCTTTTTTTCCCTCTCTCTCTCTCTCTCTCTCTCTCTCTCTCTCTCTCTCTCTCTCTCTCTCTCACACTTTTTAAATGCATGGGGTTAGAGAGAGAGAGAGAGAGAGAGAGAGAGAGAGAGAGAGATCCTATTATGCACGAAAATGTAAAATTATTTTAGAAACTTGTATTTATGCATGCTTATACGAATTTCATCTGTTATGATTAAATACTTAGCTTGAGGTCTGAAAATCATCTTTTATACTCGAATGCTTTCCTCTAAACTTACGGAATAGGAGTAGCCTTTTCTAAAGAAATATACCAGCTCACTGATATGGATGATATGATAAAGATTTGTAATGATCTTACCAGTTATATAAAATTATACGTTCTTTGTAATTATAAAACTATGCGGATCAAATAGCCTTCTAGGTCTGCACATTTTTGCTCAACATTTCACTATTAAAATAAACGAACATGGAAAATGAGATATTACAAATAATAGCTGAAAAGAGGAAGGCTCCGATTATTTCCTTCAAGTTACAAAACCAAAGCAAGTTACAAACCAAATATGTTAACATCAAAGCATAAAAAAAACAGTAGTAATTCAGTACTTTAAAGATATCAAATGCAAATGTTAGCCATTAAAGTATTTGCGATGGAAGGATAACTTTAGTTATGTCAACACTGTTTCCCAATATGAAAAAAAAGCATTCTAGAAATCGGTAGCCAAATAATCTAGATTTAAATACACAGAAAAATCGTGATTACTGACGTGATATTCGAAACATACTGTTTTCTTGAAGACACGAATAAAGGTTATGGGGTTAGACTGGAAACTGACTTAATAGAATCCCTTGTACATAATATACCATCGACGCCGGTTAACAATATTTTAGGGAGAGCAAGGAGCATTGCCAAAGGATACTTAGGCAGATACCTTCATCAAGGTCAAAGGGCAAAGTAGGTATGCCACTCTCAACAGGTTAATGTGCATCCACACTACAGTGAAAAAAAGTCATAAAACATCATGTACATAAATTGAAAACAAGTCAATGACTGTAAGTAGATAATGAAACCTTGGCTAGCGCTAGATAACCTCATAAAGCACGTGTTAGGAATACCAAATAAGTCGTTGACTTGTATTCAACCTGTTTATGATATGCATGTAAAGTTGCAGGTATGTGTATATTTTTCCGTGGCTAGGAACCAATTGGTTTCTTAGCAACGGACCTACAGCTTATTGTGGTCTCCAAACCACTTTATATCGAGAAATGAATTTCTAATCACCAGAAATAAATTCCTCTGATTCCGCGTTGGCAGAGCGGGGAAACGAACTCGGACTACCAAATCAAAAGGCGAGCACGTAACCCATTCGTCCAACGAGGAACTAGTAAATTGAGGAAAAGCATGCTTACATCATTATTGGAATGTGCTTGACGGGGAGTTTACTCATACCAAATCGTTTTAAAGTATTTGCAATTTCGCAACACTTTCTGTTCAAAAAGTCCCTCTAAAATACAACTGAATTCCTTGCGATTGAGTCTCGTTACCAAATAAACTTTTTCAAATGACGCCCTCAGTAGTTATTAACCCTTTCGATGAACAGCATTAACGACCCACTGACCTTTTTAATGGTTAATATAGTGTTTGATGAATAACAATAATTTGGGGAAAAGGCCACGCGCTGGGACCTATGAGGTCATTCAGCGCTGAGCTGGAAATTGACCGTTAAAGGTTTGAAAGGAAAACCTCACATTTGCGCTATGAATTATAGGAGAGGGTGGAAAATAAGATGGAAGAAAGACAATATGAACGGATGTACAGTAAAAGTAATGACAGGGGTTGCAGCTAGAGGCCGAAGGGACGCTGCAGAGATACTTAATCAACGCCTGCAGTGTACCGCATGAGGTGCATTGACGGCACTATCCCCATACGAGGGTGCATCGATTTTAAATATATAGCATACATCACCCTCCAGGGAAGGAATCTGAAGACTATTAAAACTTTGGTATTGGTAGCCTTAGAATCGACTTAGCATTTTACAGTGGCCATACCCATACCATTCCGAGCACATTTAATGGGCATTTTCATGACCGTACCCGTTCAGACCTATTTCAGCGGCCCATTTCTTTTCGACTTTAAACTTTTTTAGTGGGTGTTAGCAGTATCTTTCCCTTTTTTATGTTTATTTGTTTTACGCTGAATAAGCTTAATAGCTACTTAGGTTCTCAATAGGCAACTCCCTACCATCATAACTTTTTCAGCAGGCAGCCTTAATATAATATACACATGACTTTAAAATGAGCATCTTTCGATGTACAACCTCAACATCTGTCAGTCATTTTGGCTGGTAATCTGTAAATATGGGCAATTTTAGATCCTGGAAACTGTTGAGAAATGAGGAAACTCAGTTTTTACCAGTGAAAATGAAAAAAAGATGAGGGAACAGCATAGCAAAAACTGGTTTTGCATTTGTTTATATGGCATGAAAACATTGGTGAATTATTATTCATAATAGATATGAGTAGATCGCTGGTCTAACTGGTTGCTTTTTTCATAGATTGTGTGAAGTGAGTAAAAACTAAAAAATCTACTGACATTTTGAAACTAAATATCAATTACAAAATATTACATTTCAAAGGAAGAAAGTGTAACGTAGCTCCCAAAATGTGTTCTTATTCTTAAATGTCTTGCTAGTAAAAGTAAACAACCTTCCAAGCTTTTAAAAGTGGATGTACGTAATCAGTATCATTTCACAGCTCATTTGGTCGCATATGAAATAAAAACTGCAATCTATTTGTTGGAAAATATTTCGACATTTTAAGGCCAAACTTGATCAAATTGATTAATAAGAAATTACTGTTATTATTATCAGTGTGGCTTTGAACTTTTGGACTTTTATGATTAAACTTGGCAAAGATAATCATACATATTTTAGCATCAATTCATCAACATGAATTCATTACATTTACAAAGATTGAAACGTTTTTCAGTTTTTATTTTTACCTTTTCGAAGGAAAACTATTAAAACATAATACTCCTGGAATTATCTATCTATCTATCTATCTACACACACACACACACACACACACACACACACACACATATATATATATATATATATATATATCTATATATAATATATAATACATATATATATATATATATATGAGGATATGTAAACAAATATGGATCACTTAAACTTGAAGAAAAAATAACCTTGACTTTTGTGGACACAACCTGATAAGCAATTACTGAAAATTGCGTTATATCATTGGGAGAACGATATCCAATATATACTGGCGGCTATGCAACATTTAAACTGACTGAATTCTGTGGCCTTGCCATTTAAAGCCAATGTTGTTTCGTTTGATTATGAAGAAATTACAGAAACTTCTAACCTTAAACATCCGTGATTTCTTGAACAAGGAGATCACCTCGAAAAGTTCTCTAATAGACGTTTTCGCCAATTTTCACCAAAATTTGAGCGAAATTAAATTTACACGAGACTTCCTTGGATGAGTTAATGGATATATTAAAATTAAGGCGTAAATGTTTGTATAACAGCGGCCATTTTGGCATCAATTTGGGAAATGATGAATGATGTTAGGCTTCATTTCTGGATCGAGCAGAGACTAAATAATCCAAGTTTAAAACCAAACAATAACAAAAGCCTGTCCGTATTCAATATGCCGTGCAGCTTACACCCCCCTAACCTATTTAGGACGTTGTACCAAGGCAGGTTATTGCTCTCTCCTCAAAGCTTTACGATCGCGTAAAAATACTTTCGGCAATTTGAAAGTGATAAAAACTCCCTAAGCAGCTCGGTGTATTTCGACACGTGTTCCGGAACTTGATATTACCGCCCGAATCTCATTGTCTCTCAACAACAACAACAACAACGACAGCATGGCGGTAGCACCAGTG
>NC_061094.1:38397820-38405320 GCF_015104395.2 Macrobrachium nipponense
GGTTAAAGATAGTGCAATATTAACATGCAAAGCCGTAAAACAAAATAAAGGGCGGGGGGTGAATTACAATTATTACAAAAATATTATAGAAAACATTTTTCTCCACTGATATTGGAATTAGAATAGGAAATTCCTGCCAAAGGCCAATTGCTGGGACTTACGAGGTTATTCGGCACTGAAAAGGAAATTGAGAGTGGAGGAGGTTTGAAAGGTGTAATAGGAGGAACACTTCGCAGCTGCACCAAGAAACAATTGTTAAGAGAGGCTGGAAAGTAAGATGGACGAAAGATAATATGAGCTGAGGTACAGTAAAAGGATTGTTTTGCTGTTTCTCCGTTCATATTATCTTTCTAAGTCAGACATTATGAATCGGAAAATTAAGACAAATCTGAGCAACTTGGCAGTAAACACCGTCCTCTCATACTACAAGACCAGACAACGAAAAGACGACCCCTTCCAAAATATCTATGGTTCCCTACTTGTAAATCACGGCTCCCTGGTCCAGAATTAAACATCGATACGTGAATACACCGCCGGAAACACAATGGGCCGGGTCTCATTATCCGAATGTTCCAAGAAATTCCAAGAAAAGGAAACTTTTCCACTGAAGTCAAAATTAAAGGACCCCCAACAAAGGTGCCGCCTCTCTCTCTCTCTCTCTCTCTCTCTCTCTCTCTCTCTCTCTCTCTCTCTCTCAGGTAAAAGAGAAAAGCAAACCACCAATGAGATATGCAGAGGTGTCAGCAAAAAATTTCAAAACATCAGCTCCGAAATTCTACTCAAGAGATAATAACTGTATTTATTATGCAAGAGGATATTGCAGAAACGGAGAAAATTGCAGATTCAGACACAAAATGAATAATTATGATGAAGGAAGATCAAATATTATGGAAAAGTTGGATTTTTTAATGTCAGAATTTCTGGAAATGAAAAAAAGAACAACATACCAGAACAGGAAAGAGACATGGGAAAATCCTTATTACTACCAGTATTAAATGAAGGAGAAAACACGCAAACCATCATAGTGATGAATGCGCAGGGTTTAGTTACGAGTAACTCAAAAAGAAAAATAGAGTACTTAGAAGAACTAACCCAAAATGAAAAGAAAATAGATATAATGATATAAGTGAAACCTGGTATTCCCAAGAGACTGGGAATGATGATCAAATAAAAGGGTTCCAAACTTATAGATCAGATAGAAAAAATAGGAATCAAGGGGAACCGCAATATATGGGAAAGACAAAAAACAAGGAAAAATATATGAGAAATATAGTAACTCAGAATGTGAACTAATAGCGGTAGAATTTGAATCTGAAAAATTGATGAACATAGTAATATATAGACCTCCTAATACTAAAGAGTTTGACTTAATAATTGAAAAATTGGATGATATATGTAGAAATCACAAGGACTGGACTATTCTCCTATCTGGTGACTTCAACTTTCCTTTCGTAGAATGGAAAGAACGAATAGGAGATTGTGGTTGTACTTATACATATAAAAAAGAGAGTAATAGTAGTGCAGAAGATAAGAGGCAATTTGAAAAGCTATTAGATATGCTACTAGAATACAACATTCAACAAATAAATCACCTGCCAACAAGAAAGGAAAATACTTTAGACCTAGTATTTGTGAACGAGATGAATTATGTTAAAGAAATAATAGTTTATAATGCGAATATTTCAGACCATAATGTCATAGAATTAACAGTTCATTTCCAAAGCAAGTGAAAATAGAGATAAGCAAGAAATGAAAAAGTGGGAAGGATATGGAAAATACACTTCTACAGTAAAAATATAAAATGGTCAGAAATTAATGAAGAATTAAACAAAGATTGGGATAACATTTTCGTAAGTGATGACATAAGGGTAAATACGGAGATATTATATATATTGGAGAAAATAGTGGAAAAATATATACCGAAGAAGAAAAGTAAACATCATTCATGCATACCAAGAGACAGAAGGATCTTGTTCCAGAAAATCAGAAAGTGGAAAAAAGGTCTTGCAAAAGAAAAAAATGCATGGAAAGTTATAGAACTAAAAAGTAAGATAGAAAATGCAGAACAAAAGATTATACAATCAAAAGAAAATGAAAAACGGGACTTGGAAGAAAAAACCCTATTAAATATCAAGCAAAACCCCAAGCTATTATACTCATATGCGAAGAAGATGAATAAAAGAAGAATAGAAATAGGCCCTCTGAGAATTGAAGGGAGATTAACGAATGAAAAAAAGGAATTTGCAACATACTGGCAGAACGATATAAGAGAGAATTCACCCCTAGAAATAGATAATGAAGATAATGATATAGAAGTAAGGGATGAAAATAGTGAATATTTAGCTGACATAGATATTAATGAAGCTGATATTGTGCAGGCTATTAATGAAATTAAAAATGGAGCTGCTGCAGGGCCTGATGGAATTCCTGCTATTTTGTTAAAGAAAGTAGTTCATTCTATCGCAAAGCCACTTGCAATATTATTAAGACAAAGTGTAGATACAGGCAAGATTTATGATGAGCATAAATTAGCATATATTACCCCTACTTTCAAAAGTGGATCAAGACTAGAGGCAAGTAATTATAGGCCTGTGAGTCTATCATCACATATTATGAAAGTGTATGAAAGGGTAATGAAGAAAAATATTATGAAACATTTAATAAAAAATAATTTGTTTAATAAAGGACAACATGGTTTCGTACCCGGAAAAAGTACACAAACCCAACTGTTAGTCCACCGTGAGAACATATTCAAAAATATGAAAAGCGGAAATGAAACAGATGTGGTTTATTTAGACTTTGCAAAAGCTTTTGATAAAGTAGACCATAATATATTAGCGAAGAAAATTAGAAAACACAATATCGTGGATAAAGTAGGAAGATGGTTAAAAGAATTTTTACACAACAGAAAACAGATAGTTATTGCAAACGACGAGAAATCGGATGAAGTCAAGGTAATATCCGGTGTGCCGCAAGGTACGGTGTTAGCTGCAATACTGTTTGTTCCATTTGATTGAGACATAGACAATAAAAATGTGAAAGGATTCGGTAGTGAGTAGTTTCGCAGATCACACAAGAATAAGTAGAGAAATTACTTGTGATGAAGATAGGAACGCTCTACAAAGAGACCTTAACAAAGTATATGATTGGGCAGAGGTAAATAGGATGGTATTTAACTCTGATAAATTTGAATCAATAAATTATGGAGACAGAGAAAGAAAGCTATATGCATATAAGGGACCTAATAATGAGACCATCACAAATAAGGAAGCAGTTAAAGACCTTGGTGTGATGATGAATAGGAACATGTTATGCAATGATCAAATAGCAACTCTGTTGGCAAAATGTAAAGCAAAAATGGGAATGTTGTTACGGCACTTCAAAACAAGAAAAGCTGAACACATGATTATGCTTTATAAAACATATGTTCGTAGTCCACTTGAATATTGCAATATGATATGGTACCCACACTATCAAAAGGATATTGCACAAATAGAGAGTGTACAAAGGTCCTTTACAGCTAGAATAGAAGAAGTTAAGGACCTAGACTACTGGGAAAGACTACAATTCTTAAAATTATATAGTCTAGAAAGGAGAAGAGAACGCTACATGATAATTCAGGCATGGAAACAGATAGAAGGAATAGCAGAAAATATCATGGAACTAAAAATATCAGAAAGAGCAAGCAGAGGTAGATTAATAGTGCCCAAAACTATACCAGGAAAAATAAGGAAAGCACACAGGACATTAATCCACTACGCACCAGCATCGATAATGCAGCGTCTATTCAATGCGTTGCCAGCTCATCTGAGGAATATATCAGGAGTGAGCGTAGATGTGTTTAAGAATAAGCTCGACAAATATCTAAACTGCATCCCAGACCATCCAAGATTGGAAGATGCAAAATATACCGGAAGATGTACTAGCAACTCTCTGGTAGACATTAGAGGTGCCTCACACTGAGGGACCTGGGGCAACCCGAACAAGATGTAAGGTCTGTAAGGTCTGTAAGGTTCATAACACAAAAGACAAACAGAGAGAGAGAGAGAGAGAGAGAGAGAGAGAGAGAGAGAGAGAGAGAGAGAGACCCTCTGGAGCAATAATCTTAAAAGTATATCAAGTAAAAATACATGAATTTAAGCTCTATCACCATTCTCTGGTTCTAATGATAGTTGTTCTACGAGACCTAAAACAAACCATTAAAATTAGGATTTAGCTGATTCTACTGTAAAATAATGTAAATTGTGAAAATAATTCTTAATTAAGATTTTAGCAACTGCTCATCAAACTGGCAATTAGTTTAAACATATTAACTGTTGAGAAATAACGGACGTTGATGATCTCAATGTGAAACTAAAAAAAAAAAAAAAAAAAAAACCGCCTTTGAAAAATTATAACCGAAACATTTGACTTCATTTGTGTGTGTGTGTGTGAGGAGAGAGAGAGAGAGAGAGAGAGAGAGAGAGAGAGGCAAACTGACTCTGGCTGGCTTGGTAAAAAAAGGTCAAGACGAGCTCAGGACTAAAAAGGCATTATCCCAACCAGCAAAGTTGGAAAGTCAACACTACTCTCATTCTATGCCCTTTCGTCTCCGACTTCTTCTTCTTCTTCTTCTTCTTCTTCTTTCCGGGATGTTAAAGGTAGTGTGGCCAAGTGAGGAACTGATATTTCAAAGGACCCGGAGGAGGGAAGCAGAAGGGAAAACAAATGATTCTACAGGAACAACAACTCTATAATATCGACAGCCTTCAATAGACAAGTCCTCCTGGGGTATATATATATATATATTATATATATATATATATATATATATATATATATATATATATATATATACTACACACACATCATCACACACACACACACACACACACACACATATATATATATTATAATATATATATATATATATATATATATATATATACATATTAAATACATATATTTTAATTCAGAGAGGAAAGATTAAGCGTGGTAAGTATTTCTGATTATTTATACAGCTACGTTAAACAGCATATGTCAACATAAAGTTATGATTGGGCATAGTTTGAGTTGCCAGTTGGGTTCGAAAGTCTTCCCCCCAAAAAAATGAAAAATTGTCTCATAAGACAAAGCTACGGAATGCAGCAGCTGTCTCTGGAATTCCTGGAACGTCATTTACATTGACACAAAATTAATCAGGGCTGCTCAGTAACGTTAAACCTCCGACAAGGCTGAGCCGTTAACTCCCACCCATAAATAAAATACGAAGTCAACTTTCTCCTCAAAAGTTACATTCCTATCTCTCCCAAAATCGTATCTTTCATGGCCATTCGAGACACCCACCTTTTGATAGAAATTTAGCAAAAAATATTTGCTGAGCTTCTTGTGTAGCCATGCTAAGAAACAGACAAAGAAACAAACGAATCGAACAGAACCGAACCGGAAACAGGCGGAAACGATAATTGAAAGATAAGAGTAAAAAACTGCACTTCATACACCGTTAAATTACTTTCATTACAAACATGCAGAAAGGTTTTAAAATCCCTATGTTTTCTGCTCCACGCATATTGTATACATAACTAATATATAAATGAATATAAGTAAATGCAGTCTCGCTTCTGTGCCGTATTTCACAATTTGATATACTTTCCAGCAAAGTTAAGCTCTCAATAAACAGTGGGAAAGTAAGAAAACTGCTGGTATAATAAGACTAAATCTCGCTATAGTCATCCTGATTTCGTAGCTTCACCAATAGAAATTGAATAGCGTAATCTGGCTATATCACATATCTGCATCGTCAAAATATTGTACTATTATTCGCTGATTCTATATAACTTTTGGCACTGTTCTCTTTAACTTTGTACCTCGTTTCGTGCTTATTTCCTAGGGTATAAACGTTAGACTACCAAATCACCCAAAAGTTCCCGAGCTTTTCTACTCAATGAATATTTTCATTCTCGATAATCCAAATCTAATATCATCGCACCTCTTCCTTTCGTTATTTCAAGTCTGACAGATGGCTTACATCAAAACCAAGTCTCAAGAAAACTTCTTTTCAATCCCTTTACATATTCTCTTGACATAAATATTTTTCCGAAAATAAGTCATCAGCATTCATACCGGAGTGCTATTTTATGATAACCATGTTTTTCTCTTGCCCGGAACAGATCTTCCGACCTGTCTAAAACATTGTTTTAGATTTCACTGTCCAAAGGTAATGAGAAACGAAAGAGACGCCTTCGGGCGCACCCAAACCATTGTCAAAGGTTTAAGTAAATGGTGGCGAGCCAAGTAAATAGTTTGAAACATGAGGATTTTTTTTTTTTTTTTTTTTGAGAGGTGAGGTTAGGTCAACTGCATTAAATCAACGGTTCAACGCCTTAGTGGCAGTCCAATTAGTATATCTGTCAAAAGCTCGTTCTCCCCTGACGGTCGCTGACATGTTTTTAACATGTTTGAGATATGTGCGCTATAACGTTGCCGTCGTGAGTTTATTCAATGTTGTACAGTAGCGTAGATGCACCATGAGATATTTGAAAGTGCTCCATTTTATAAAGCGAACCTTCCATTAGATGAAATACCAAGTCAATTCAAATCTGTAGATACCGCAGAAAATATTTCAAAGTAAATTAACGCAATTGCAACATATCACATAAATTCATAGTCTCTGGCACTACAAAAAAATAAGACATAAACTCTACCATGAACTGCAAACCACCTAAAAATACGCACCTAATTAAATATGTATATTTACGCAGGAGCGCGAGAACACTGTTCTCTATGCATGAAAATGCATTTTATTTAAATAAGTTATATTAAAATCCTGTTTAAATTTTTGTCATACTTCATGCACGAATCCTTTTAATTATGTAGTATTTATATCAGATTTTGTATGCCAAATCTGACATCTCAATGACTGAGTAACTAAATCAGTGGACATCAATAATTGACTTCTATTTAAGTTAAACACTTGTATGCAATCTATATGTCTTTACCTCACTACAAAAAACAGTAGTTTGGTCTGTCTGTCTGTTGTCTGTAAGCACTTTTCACCGGTGCGGAATCCCACTTAAGTGCTTAACAGCTGACGGACCAATTTATTAGCATTAGGGGTTAAAGAGGGATGAAGGAGAGAGGGTCTTTCCCTACTCAGTGACTACCTAACTAACAAGACCAAGCCATTTTCAAATCGTTGCTGAATATGGTAAGATACGGGTGAAAATTACATCCGGGAAAACTACCGCTCGGTTGGTAGTTTACGGTAAACAAGTAGGGCAGGTACAACAACATAGGAAATAACAAGAAAAGGAAATAAGTAGTAAATAGAAAGGTGATTAAGCCAGATGTTGCAGGCAAAGTACGAACAATCTACGGTAATGTGACAACTTACTTCATTATTCCTCTCCAAGATTCTTCGGTAATTTCCAAGTGCCTTCCGTTTCCGCAGGGATAAATCATGACAATTTTCATTGATAATGAAAACGCAAAAATTCGGATCTAGGCTTAGCAGTGACAAGC
>NC_061094.1:38410320-38417820 GCF_015104395.2 Macrobrachium nipponense
CCGGACCGATCCGGCCTCCAATAAAGACGGGGCGGGAGGAAGGGGAGGAAGGCAGAAAGTAAATAATGGAAGGAGATAATTCACATACAATTCACGTGAAGCGATAACCACCCACACAATGGAGATCTAAAAGGGCAGCGGAATGGAATTTCCGAAAGGGCGGTTCTCTCCTCCCGGAGACACGAGACACAAACAGGAACCCGAATGTTTTGAGAGAGAGAGAGAGAGAGAGAGAGAGAGAGAGAGAGAGAAACGCGTTGACAAAGGAATCACTTATAGCAACAAATCGCAATGAATGATTCTGCAGGCAGAAAGATGATGAAAGGAATACAATTCGCCTGAGGGTGTAGACATGCAAACACGAAGCTTTCAAGTCTTTTATGCGTTTGCAGCGCCTCGAAAAATGAACAAAACAGGACGAAATGAGACGAAACACAGTAGCATAACGTCTGGCATTATAAAGGTATGCTCTATGGCTAGGTGACACGGGAGGGCCACACACTGATGGCGCAGGCACCTTTAAGTTCAGTATCCAAGGGTCAGTTTTCTATGCTCTGACGCCCTGTCTCCTCCTCCTATTCCTCCTCCTCCTCCTCCTCCTCCTCCTCTTCCCCTCCTACTACTATTCGTACCTCCCATTCTCCAGTCTCTCTCTCTCTCTCTCTCTCTCTCTCTCTCTCTCTCTCTCCTACTACTATTCGTGTCTCCCATTCTAGTCTCTCTCTCTCTATCTCTCTCTCTCTCTCTCTCCTACTACTATTCGTACCTCCCATTCTCCACTCTCTCTCTCTCTCTCCACCCGAGCCTCCGTACCGGGACGACATTCTCCTCACTCCCACCTCCCTTCAAATCGTGTGCATATTTACACATTAAAAACACGAAAAACAAAAGTTATCGTTTTTCCCCAAATGGGAAAAATGCACCACTTTCACATTTTTGGCGGGTGGGAGGTGGCGAGAGACGTGAATGCAAGAGATATTTGAAGGATAAAAAGGAGAAAAAATGTGACAAGCATTAAATTGACGGAACAGGTTGTCAAAGGACGAGAGAGAGAGAGAGAGAGAGAGAGAGAGAGAGAGAGAGAGAGAGAGAGAGAGAGAGAGCTTCATTTCGCCCATGAATACCTAATCTAGCTCTCCATTATATTACAAATCACATTATCTCTTTCTTTATTGGTGGAAGGGTCTCGGGGTCACAGATGGGGGGGGGGGGGGGGGGACGGGTAATGTGATGCAAGTGAGAGTGATGTAACTGCAGAATGCATTCGAGTGTATTTTCTCCATTAATTATTTCCCTCCCACTGCTTTCCCACCACCAATCCCTTAGGCTGGCGGAACCGCCTCCACCTACTCTCTCTCTCTCTCTCTCTCTCTCCATCTCTCTCTATGAATATGTAATACATGTAAACATCACTAATTCTTGTAGTTACCTGGAAGTGCAGAGTTGAGTCGACGGGCTTTACACAACCTTTTGATACATTTTTACGCATGGACCCCAATTAGGGAAGCGCGTCGACCAATTCCCTCCTCGCCACTCGCTCATTAATTACGCAACAAAAACCGTAAACACTGAGCTATCAACCCATGAACATTATGACTGAGGGGGGCGGAGCAACAAGACAAAGGGGCCGAAGTCTGTCAACAACATGGGAGAGCTTAGCCAGGTCCGTTGACATTGTCAATAGATAATGTGACGATGCGAAGCTGGTCTCTGGGATTTTGAAATTGGCTCCCCCTGCAATTTAAAGGGATCCTCAGCGAATATGATCGATAACGGCGCTGCATTCTGGATCGAGAGAAGCGAAATACTTCATGAACTCTGGATTCTGGATCAAGAGTAACGAAATATTTCACGGATGCTGGATCAAGACAAGTGCAGCGAAATATTTCAAATATTTCATGAATTCTGGATTGAGACACCAAATATTTCATGGATTCTAGATCGAGACACCGAAATATTTCATGAATTCTGGATTGAGACGCCGAAATATTTCATGGATTCTGGATCGAGAGCAACAAAATATTTCATGGGTTCTGTATCAAGACCGCGAAATATTTCATGAACTCTGGTTTGAGACTGTGAAATATCTCATGGATTCTGGATCGAGAGCTGCAAAATATTTCATGGATTCTGGATTGAGAGCAACAAAACACTTCATGGATTCTGGATCGAGAGCTACAAAACACTTCATGGAATCTGGATCGAGAGCAGTGAAACATTTCTTGGATTCTGGATCGAGCCCCGCGAAATATTTCATGGAGAGCAATGACATATTTCAGGGATTCTGGATCAAGAGCAGTGAAACATTTCATGGTTTCTGGATCAAGAGCAAGGTAATATTTCATAGATTCTGGATCGAGAACAATGAAATATTTCATGAATTTTGGATTCAGAGCAATAAAATATTTCATGGATTCTGGATAGAGACCAACGAAATATTTCATGGATTTTTTATTGACAGCAGTGAAATATTTCCTGGATTCTGGATTGAGAGCAACGAAATATTTCAAGGATTCTGGAACGAGACCAGCAAAATATTCCATGGATTCTGGATCGAGAGTCACG
The DNA here is from genome assembly GCF_015104395.2 of Macrobrachium nipponense. Classification (NCBI taxonomy): domain Eukaryota; kingdom Metazoa; phylum Arthropoda; class Malacostraca; order Decapoda; family Palaemonidae; genus Macrobrachium; species Macrobrachium nipponense. The sequence goes on from NC_061094.1 coordinate 38,412,886, forward strand.
AAACATCTCATGGTTTCTGGATCAAGACCTGAGAAATATTTCATGGATTCTGGATCGAGACCTGAAAATATTTCATGGATTCTGGATTCAGAGCAATAAAATATTTCATGGATTCTGGATCGAGACCTGAGAAATAATTCATGGATTCTGGATCGAGAGCATTTCATGGATTTTGGATCGACACCAGCGAAATATTCCATGGATTCTGAATTGAGAGCAACGAAATCTCTCATGGTTTCTGGATTCATGGATTCTGGATCGAGGGCATTTTATGGATTTTGGATCGACACCAGCGAAATATTCCATGGATTCTGAATTGAGAGCAACGAAATGTTTCATGGATGCTGAATCGAGAGCGGTGCAGTACTTCATGGATTCTGGATCGAGAGCAGTGAAATATTTCATGGATTCTGGATCGAGAATAGCGAAAATTTCATGAATTCAGGATTGAGAACAATAAAATATCTAATGGATTCTGGATAGAGACCAATGAAATATTTCATGGATTCTGGATTTGACAGCAGCGAAATACTTCCTGGATTCTAGACTGAGAGCAACGAAATGTTTCGAGGATTCTGGATCGAGAGCAATAAAATATTTCATGGATTCTGGATCGAGAGCAACGAAATATCTTATGGATTCTGGATCGAGACCAGTGAAACATTTCATGGATTCTGGATCGAGACCAGTGAAGTACTTCATGGATTCTGGATCGAGAGCAGTGAAATATTTCATAGATTCTGGGTCGACAGCAGTGTAAAATTCCATGGATTCTGGATCGAGAGCAATGAAATACTTCAGGGATTCCGGAACAAGAGCAGCGATAAATTTCACAGATTATACTCGTAAAGATGTCATGAAAATACGATAAATAAAGGCGTATATTTCGTTTGGAATATTATACACGGTCACTTCATAAATAGAATTAAAAAAACCGAGCAATTATTTGTGATGCGTCAAAGAAATGAACCCCAATCGTTCCAGGGCAAAAGAGGTTCTCCACTTTTCTTTTATCATTCACTCATTTAAGAGGATGAAATATTTGCAAGAGGCTAAAGCATCCTTCCTCTTCTTTACTCTGCTGTAATTTTTATCATTCCAATGGGCACTCAAAAAAGTTTCCGGACACTCTAACGATTGGAAAGGTTCACTAATCCTTATCTTGACATGTTGACTAGGACTATGAAAAGTTAACAACGGTTCTAATCTTTCCCTTTTATTCTCTTTGAAAATCGGAGTCGCCTAAAGTCGCCATATCGATTATTGCACTGATATGAAACCTTGCTTACTGTATTCACCTATTAAAAGCCTGAAGGCTTTATTATCGAGGCCTGGCAACCTGCTGGGCAAAAATTTGCCCGAATTCTTAACGGTATATAGCATGCCAGGGATCGACGATGAAACTTTCTAACTTGCTGGCCATAGCTGTAACTACCAATTGTCGTATCTGAATTTCTCACTGCAGAACACTTCAAGACCACAACAATTGTCTCCGGTATTCAAGTCTGTATGAACGAAGTTCCATTTTTCTATTTGGCAACAAAGATCTTCGTACTGTTTCCAAACGATATGAAAGGTACTTTAATCACTTGACTTTTTTTTTTTTTTTTTTTTTTTGTCACAACTCTTCATGGCCTGAAAAAACTCATTGCTGTCTGTCAATTTTTAAATTATGAGTAACGAACGTCATTACTTAAGGCGTACGAAATTTTTTAATGATCAAGAAGTCATATTCTTCTTTCAAATTTTTCAAGGACCTACATTACTCCCTAAGTTCCATTCATACTCTGTAAAAATCTGCAATAAGGGACGATTTCCATTCATTCTCCCAAGGATCAGCACTAACTCAAAAGTTCCATTCATCCACTATAAGACATAAAAGACAATTTAATCATCCTCTACAATGAAAAGCATTCATAAAAAAATAACTCGCGTTCTACAAATAAAACTGTTACAATTCAGTTATTCCCACCGTCTGAATGTTATACAAGGCATATAAATGTTTATATAATAATTTTAAAGTCTTAGATTTGAAATTACTTGTACACTCTAGCCTGTGTCTAAGTTCACAGTGTTCTCAGAATTCTTTAATCTTTCTTCCTCCTAAAGAACTTTAATGAACTAGGAGTCTAAATACTTCCTTTCTACGCTCAAGTTTTGGAATTAGCTGAAAGTCCAGCAATTCATTAGGTTCTTTCGTCTTTGAACGAAATGAAATTTCCGCCATTCATTTAGTCCCTGGAATGACTTGAAGGTTCAGCTTTTCTATTCAACGCTGTAAATTGATTCGAAATGAAGGTTCAGTTTTTCAAGGCTCTAAATTTATTCTAATTTCACATCCAATATATTCATAACCAAGAATATGAATAACTTCAAAGTTGAGTTTACACTAATTACTCATGATCTTCTGTCTTATTTTACGTTCTTTTGTACTTTATGATGTTCATACCTTCAAAGATATAAACAAATTCCATAACTCCTCTATCATGATGTTAACAGCCCTTGCTCCTCGGTAAAGTTTCTGAATCAGCTCCTTAATGAGCGAGAGTATTATTGGTGCAAAAGTCCCATAATTCCTCTTTGTCCGCTAACGTATTTGAATGAGCTGCAAGTCCTCTTATAACTTTGGCACTCTCAAGCCTTCCAGTGACCTGAATCCCATTACACTTAGTTCATTCCCTCCCCCGTGAAGATCCGAAAACAGCAGTAATTTTCTTGTAGTGGCCAAAAATCTTCTTAAGCTGCCACAGTCATGAACATCTTCGTTATCATTAAGAAATATGATGTGTTTTCTGTCTATATATATATATATATATACAGGGTGTCTCAAAAAAATGTACTCACTCGTGATATTCCTAATGACATGTTTCGCGACGTTTGCGAATCCCTTGGTGCGCGTTATCAGCGTTGTCTGGACAATAATGGTCATCAATTTGAACATTTGCAAACATGATTCTTCAAACACATTTGTCTCATGTATTCGATGCTATTTCATTTCGCTCTATGTCCATAAATAAAGGTTTTCTCATAATTCTAAGAGTGAGTACATTTTTTGAGACACCCTGTATATATAATATATATTATTATATATATATATATAATATATATATATATATATATCTATATATATATATATATTTACTATAGCCTATATTTTACCGTATTATGTATTGTGTATATGTAACATTAATATATATATATATATATATATATATAGATACTATAGCACTGATATATGACCTGTATATGTATGTGATATGTACATATATATATATATATATATATATATATATATATATATATATATATATATATATATATATATATGAAATTGTAAAAGCCACAATGCCCTCTTAACTTGTGGCTTATTACAATTTCATATGTATCTAGTAAAAATGACCAGTGGATTCTACACAAACACACACACGCACACACACACATATGTATATATATATATATATAATATATATATATATATATATATGTATATATATATATATAAAGACTTTTAATATTGAATCAGTGGATCAGTATATTATTTCGCGGCAATCTTATTAATAGAAACAAGGTGAATCATAAGTTTCAAGCCAAAAATTACCAATACTCCAAGTATTTGATAATATTTTCATCACCATACTCACTACTATCGATCCCTAACGAACTGTCAAGTAAATGAAGTTTTTCTTTTACAACTTTCTTAAGAAAACCACCAAAATATTCGAAACAGAGAAGCAGCTAAACCATAAAGCAAACAATTCATGATCCGACTTCCAGCGTACTCGGGACGCGCGCAAGATTTTCCCCCTGTGCGTGAGTTGCAAACATTATATTCCTTACAAGTAACTTAAATTAAAACGTACTAAATCTACAGTCAAACAGAGCCTTGTTTCAGAAACGAAAATTAAAATAAAAACGTTATATTTTATGAAATTATTTTTCTGTACTGTTTAACATGCACATAACTTATTTTTTTTATTTGCATTCTCATAAATAAATAATAAATATCCTATCCTAAAATTCCTGTAGCTTTAACTCAACGCGAAACTCATTTTTCAGACCTTATTAGGTTCCTCCATAGACCTTTCCTACCCTCCAACAACAACAACATCAAAGTAGTTCGTAGGCTTATGCCCCAGTAAGCAAAAATTAACGTTTAAAAACTGAACCTTGTTATAACTGCGCCAAAAGTAATAGCAAGAAGTCCGAATCATATGATTTCTTTGCCTAGAAGACTCCAAAGTCGTTGAGACGCTTTTACGTCAAAAAAAAAAAAAAAAAAAAAAAAAAAAAAACGATAGTAGTCCAGATCCTTTCAATTGCATCTGTCGGGAAAAGTGACAGAGAGGATTTTTGTTTTTTATGAAACTATCGTCAAGAAAAAGAAAATGGAATTTTAACTTTTCAGCAAAAGGAAAAAAGACAAATGAATAAAATAAGTACAACTGTTTCCAGTTTTTAAAGGATCCAGATGTCATGAAAACGTTTACAATGCCCCAAATCTCGATGACACTTCCGCAAACTGAATGGAAACGAATCTGACCCAGGCAATAAGTTCAAAATAAACATAGAAAACCAACATTCGTCATCTCGCCAAATAAGCTTTATTTCGGAAAAATAAAAATAAAAAATCTCAAGGCTACATATATGATAACTTTGGGAATTAAATTACGAAAATATATAAAATGATTCCTGGGTGTCAGCAAGAAAAAAAAAGTTTACACTTCAAACGAGACGCAATTTGAAAACCAAGAAAAAAGAACTTTCAAACGAGCCGCATTTATTGTTCCCAGACAAAAGAATTCTCAACAAAACGTTTTGATAAACCGCTAATTCTTATTTATATCTATCTGTTGCCAGCATTATCGCATATATTAAGTCGTCGAAAATTGATATTATATACACATCGATACTAAAATACTGAAAATGTATTCGTAA
>NC_061094.1:38420320-38437820 GCF_015104395.2 Macrobrachium nipponense
TGATGTTGCTTAAGACGCTGTGAAAGAGATTTGCCAGTCTGTCCGTAGAAAAATTGAATCAAAACCTATGCCCTGATGATATCAATATTTGTAAAGGTATTGTGTATGGTGCTATGAGTAAACCTTCTCCCCCTAATGTACCCGTGAGATTTCTCCAGGCTTTTAAGAAAATTAAAGAAGACGAAACAGTGAAGGTGACAAAAGCAGATAAATCTAATGCAGTGGTAATTATGAATAAAAGTGACTATATAAGTAAAATAATGACATTGCTAAATGACACTGATACTTATACGAAACTGAGGTCTGACCCTACACAGACAGTTAACTCCCATTTTAATAAACAAATTAAATCCATTTTGAAGGGCTTGGACCATTTAATTAAACAGTTTACACCGCAATGCGCCTCCCTACCTTACATGTATGGTTTAGTCAAGACACATAAAATCAATAACCCTATCAGACCAATCATTAGTTCAGTGGGCTCAGTTTCGTATAATTTATCTAAATGGCTTGTAAAAATTCTTACTCCTTTGGTAGGAAATATTTCTAACACGAATGTTAAAAACAATGTTGATTTTATAAACAAATTGAATAGTTTAAATTTGAATTATGATTTTAATATGGTTAGTTTTGATGTTGTCTCTTTATTTACAAAAGTGCCTGTAGATGACTTACTTGAATATTTGGAAGAGGAATTAGAGCGTCATGACATTCCCTTAAGTGTAGAAAATCTCATTAGTCTCATAAGGTTATGTATCAAAGATAGTAAATTTTGTTTCAATGGGGAATTTTTTGTACAAAAGTTTGGCATGGCCATGGGTAATCCCTTATCTCCTGTCCTTAGCAATATTTACATGGAATTTTTTGAGACAAAACTCTTACCAAGAATTTTGCCCAAAAAGTTATTTGGTTTAGATACGTGGATGATATATTCTGTATTTTGGCCAGTTCACGAAACCTCCAGGAATTCCTTAATAATCTCAATAATTTAGTCCCTTCTATAAAATTTACTGTAGAGGAAGAAAGAAATTGTAATTTGAATTTTCTTGATGTAACTGTCCATAGAAATGATAGAAATTTCACCTTTTCAGTCTTTCGAAAATCAACTAATATTGCCTCTTTTGTTCATTACTACTCCAATCACCATCAAAATGTTAAATTCTCTGTTTTTTCTGGGATGTTCCTAAGGGCTTTACGTGTCTGTAGCCCGCAGTTTATTGACGCTGAAATTAAAACTATTTATGATATTGCATTGAAACTTAAATACCCAAGGACTTTTGTAGATGTGGCATGGAAAAGAGCTAGAAAAACATTTTATTCAACTAATGACAAACTTGGATTTAGTAAGCATAACATTCTAAAATTACCTTATGATGAAAGGTTTTTAGATATTCCTAGAATTTTAAAGCTTTTTAACATAAATGTTGTTTTCAGTAATATTAATGTCAAGAGTTTAGTAATCAAAAATTCTCCTAAAGATCTTCCAGGCTGCATATATGAAATTCCTTGCAAAAAGTGTGATAAAATCTATTACGGACAGACTGGCAAATCTCTTTCACAGCGTCTTAAGCAACATCAATATTCTGTGAGAACTGGACAAATATCGAATGCATTATTTGTACATATGAGAGATTTAGACCATCCTATTAACTGGAGTCAAGCAAGAGCCTTAGTCCCATGTAATGACACAGTTAAAAAGGAATATCATTGAATCTTGTTTTATCAAGTCAAATAATAGAAATGTTCTAAATTTAAGTCTTGGTTTATTTAAACTTGATGCTTTCATAATGAAAAAAGTTGTAGATAAATATAAGCAACAAAATTAATATATTCAGTTTTTACATGTTTTGGACTGTAAAGATACTTTGTAATTTCGGTTAGGGTCAGAATCTGTTTAAGTTTGTGACCGTGTGATATCCGATAATCCTGGATTATCCCTTTTAATTTTTACCCTTTTGATAATTAACCATCTGGTATTCCTGATCTTGTTTGTACCTGAGGCCTTCCTCTCCGATTGTACTTTAGTAGCTCCTTGACGATGTCTGAATAAAGACGAAAGCGCTTGGATTCCTGTCTATCATTTCCCGTGGTATTCGCTTATATATATATAACCATATATATATATATATATATATATATATATATATATAATATATATATATATATATATATATTTCAATAATACATACATACATATACATATACATAACAGAGACTGACGCACCACGTAAGAGTATATACGTACGGCCATTGTTCACACGGGTAAAATCGGGATTCTTGAAGCGCAAGATCGAAAAAGAATGGTTTTCGAAACTTCTCAGGCATCGAGGCGGGAAGTAAGGCGGAAGGAAGAGGGGGCGGCGATTTTATTTATTACTTGAGAGAATTTTTCCACCCGCAGGAGGGAAGGTTATGGGATGGAGGGCGCAAACAAAGAGCCCTCGTTATTAATGGATGGGTGGGAGAACGGAACAGAGCAGCCAGGAGAGACGGGTGGGAAGTACTGCGTGTAGGTCCTATGATGCTGATGACGTCATTGACTTTTTTTTTTTTTACTTTGTTAATCAATAAATTACCATTTTGAGTGATTGGAGCGAATTGGCGTCTGGACGATTCATAAATAAAAATGAATCAAAGTTCAATCACTGGAGATGAATAACACCTTGCGATACGTTAGATATATGGAAATATATATATATATAAAAAAAGTAGTTGACAGTAAATACGTGATTTTGAGTGAAGATGGCGAATTGGCACAGAACCAAAATCATAAGCAAAACTGAATCACTTGGGATAAATAACAAATTGTTCAAATATATATATATAAAACAAGGTGGTTAATAATCAATAAGTATTTATTCTGAACAAATGGAGCGAACTGACATCTGAAAAGCCGAAAGATAAAATGAATTATTGGGGAAAAAACATATTATTCTTAAGATAGCTAAATGGAAATGTACTAAAAGGTAGTTGATATCTAATAAACTTCTAATAAACTAAAAATGAGTATATAATTGGTTTGCCACCTAAAAAATCATAAAACAAAATTAATTACTGAAGATAAATAACGACTTATCAATGAAAAGATATAAAAATGGAAATCTAAAAAAAAATTGTTGATAGTTATTGATAAAAAAATAAATATTTCAAGTAATGGGGCGAATTTACACCTGAACAGCCAATAGCTGAAATGAGCTTGAGATAAATAAGAACTTATTCAGGATAAGATGGCTATAATGCAATATAAAATAAGGATATTGAAAATTTATAATATATTAATATTTCGGGTAAATGGGACAAATTCACATCTGAAGAACGGCATATTAAAATGAATAAATGGAGATGAATAAAGAATCATTCATGAGGACAGATAAATGTAAATAAATATTGTAGTTAGGAAAGCTATTCAGCACCAGGTATAGTAGTACGAAATTGAGGAATTTAAAGAATAGAAAAGGCAGCGGGACGCTTGACTAACAAGTACCTAAACAGAGACCTTTTGACAGAGAATTGATGGTAAGGTTCCTCAGTTTTAAAGAAATTTTAGCCATTCGAAAATAGTCAACAATGGAAAAGACTGCATTAACTGATCGCAGTTTAACCACAATACAGTGATATCACATAAAATTCAGCTATAACTTCGAGAATAAATTCGTTAGTTAAAGAGAAATGCTGCTATAGAGAAAGTAAAGAAAAAGCGTAACAGATAGCATCTGGGATAGAGTAAAAAGCTCTCGCTAAATCTGTCAGAAAAGGGATGAGAGAGAGCGAGAGTATTTTTTTATATATATTTACAAACGGATATAGTGTTACTGGAAAAGGATCAATGTTTTTTATTTAACTGCAGACGATTTCCCTACGGTTATTAAAATAAATACAAGTAGAGAACTACACAGTCGAAAACTTGATGGATTTTAATAACACAGAATCACAGATAGCATAGCATGCCAACCAGTAGATATGCTAAAAAAAAATGGTGGGGGGCGTTGGAGTTAAATATATGCCTATATATATACCTATGTATATATATATATATATATATATATATATATATATATATATATATATATATATATATATATATATATATATATATTATATATATATGTGTGTGTGTGTGTGTGTATGTATGTATATATATATATATATATATATATATATATATATATATATATATATATATATATATATATATATATATATATATGAATAACTTGATCACGAAGTATATAAAACGTCATGCTATGTATAAATAAAGGTTTTTGGCACGGAGGAAAAAATGAAAGGCGACAGAGCCAAGAACATTCGGTCTAGTACGACCATTTACTTAGGCATAACTAAGTAAAGGGCCGTACTAGCCCGAAAGGTCTTGGCTCTCTTGCCTTTCATTTTTTCCTCCGTGCCAAAAACCTTTATTTATATTATATATGTATGTAATATATATATATAATATATATATATATATATGTATATATATATATATATATATATATATATCTATATATATATATATATATATAATATATATTATATATATAACATGGATATAATACTGTAAAGCTAAAATGAAAATGTGTCTTTCAAATAAATAAATAAAAAATGGAAACTAACAGGAAAATCTTCAAAGGAAATCGCCCCTAAGGATGAAAGAACCGGGGTTGTAAGAAGATGAAAATGAAGCACCTTAGATGTGGAATAAAAATAAAGGGGCCGATTTTTTTTGTTTGTGAAATGGAAACGGCATTGAATAATGCTAATAGGGGCCGCCGTAGAAAGGGCCAACTTTGCATATTAGCGGTTCAAAGGGAAGATTCTAAGGCTGCATTAAATCAGGGGACAGTGGGTAGGGCGCCTAGGTGAAACAGATCCATAAAACACTGGAGACAAAGGAATAGAAAACGATTTCTAGATCTTATAAGGAATAGAAAACGATTTCTAGATCTTATGCTCAGGGTCAAGGCCCTGACAGATAAAGAGGTATGGTTGAGTGTACTATGTATGTATGTATGTATGTGTGTGTGTATGTATTTACGATGTATTTTCACTTCCCTTCACGGTGAAGGGCGCTTCAAGATTAAATCTCTTTCAGACACCGACCGGCGGGTGTCAATGCTAAGGGAAAGATGTCAAATGACCACTTTAAGTAAATTAAACGTTTAAAATATGCAGTTATAAATATATATATATATATATATATATATATATATATATATATATATATATATATATATATATATATATATATGTGTGTGTGTGTGTGTGTGTGTGTAAACAGTGTGTATAAATAAATAAATAAATATATATATATATATATATATATATATATATATATATATATATATATATATGTGTGTGTGTGTGTGTGTGTGTAGTGTGTGTGTGTGTGTGTGTGTGTATGAGTGTGTGTGTATACACACACATATATAAACATATAGATATCAAAGAGAGAAAACCTTAGATAAGAACTAAAAACAAGGTCGATATCATTCAATCGCCCAAATCTGAGAAAACTTGTTCTTAAATCACATCGCAGAAAACTGACATCTTCCCCAAAATCAAGCAGGAATGGAGGACGTCCTCCTTCGAGGAAAAGCACGAAAATTCGTAAAAAATAAAAAAATTATAAAATAACCGAGAGCCCCATTTGAGCATATTATAGTTGGTCCTTTGTCCCTCTTTCCAATCTGTCCGGACTTTCAAAGGACGAGCAAGAAGTCATTTGCACTTTGATGATTGACGATATCAGCCGTCGTCCACTTGCATCGTCATCCAATATGCCGCGATATTATCGACGACCGCAATGCTGTTTTAGTAGCGCCTCAGTGGCGTGGTTGGTAAGGTGTTGGCGTCCCACCTCGGTGATCGCGAGTTCGATTCTCGGCCATTCTATTGAGGAGTGAGAGATGTGTATTTCTGGTGACAGGAATTCACTCTCGACGTGGTTCGGAAGTCACGTAAAGCCGTTGGTCCCGTTGCTGAATAACCACTGGTTCCATGAAACTTAAAAAAAAAACATACAAACAAGCAATGCTGTTATGATGGTGATGGAAGAGCACGAAAGAGAAAGAGATGACTTGATTTAAATCAGCCAGCAGATTTTTCTCGTTTCGATTTCATCTGATCACAGCCAACCTCTGCATTAAACTTCCTAATGCTGGGATAACTGCTGCTGTTACTATTGTTATTACTGTTCATATTGGAAAATAACTCAATTCTATAATTAAAATATATATATATATATATATATATATATATATATATATATATATATATAAAATTGTATACGCATTCGAACGTCCTTTATCCCCATCCCGTTTCCCTCTACCTCCCTCCCTCCCGCTACCTTCCCTTCCTCATCCTTCCCTCAACCCATTTTACTGGCCTTCCCGTCTACGCCTTCACTTTCCTGTCTATTATATTATACTGAGTAATATTGTTGTTATAAATATGTTGTTTTTTCTAGGTTCTGTGTTAAGTTAATTATTTTAATTGTAATTTCCTAAGTTGTAATTATCTTAGCAAATTCTCCATGTGGTACATAACGTCGAATGGCACCAATGTCAAAATTGTCAGGGACACTAGTGGCGTTGAGTGTCGGTGTGCCAGGCGGTTAGAAGGGGGGGGGGGGGGGGGGGGGGGGGGGGGGGGGGGGGGGGGGGGGGGGGGGGGGGGGGGGGGGGGGGGGGGGGGGGGGGGGGGGGTAGTTCGGGTCTGTCCCAGACCCGGGTTACGCTGTACAAGTGAACCTACTGTTCTAGTCTTAATTCCCTTGATTTCTACAACACGATCATATGGCCTGTGTAGGCAGAGTACATACAGAAGCATACAGTAAAAAAAAAAATAATAATTTTCGTAATCTGTTAGTTAAGCAATCGTAAATAATGAACGAATGTCACCGTTTTTTCATTTTATAACGTATTTTGCATAGATAACGACCTCATTACTAAAACGAGTGGTACATAACGTCGAATGGCACCAATGTCAAAATTGTCAGGGACACTAGTGGCGTTGAGTGTCGGTGTGCCAGGCGGTTAGAGTATAGGTGTGGGGGGGGGGGGGGGGAGGTGGGAGAGGAACAAAAACCAGGTGATAAAGGACAGACTAAGAGAGAGGGAGGGAGGTTGGGAGAGGGAAAGGATGGGGTATAGCGGACGTTCGATTGTGTAGATGAGTTCTACAGACTCATGTGACGTTGCCTTTAAAAGTCAAGAGTGAACGCCCTAACTAACACCGTTTGACAACGTTTGGCAGAACACTACATTACCACCAAAATTTAGCAGGAGGTGTCTTATACAGTGTGTCAAAGCGTCATTTCTTTCAAATAATTAGTTTGAAAGATATTTAAGAAAAACGATAACTCGCGATCTCTGAAATGGATAGTAGGTCATCTTACGCCCAAAAGAAATGATGATCTAAATAAGTGGATAAGGAAGTGGTCGTTGATTAAACGAACTGCCGTTGATTCAGTTTTCTTATTTCTTTTTTTACTTTTTTTTAAAGAAGGGAAATGAGACCATTAATTGATTGATGACGCTGAGGTAGACCTGCTCTGGGCAGGAAGAAAATGAAAGATATTGAAGTATAGCGAGAGAGAGAGAGAGAGAGAGGAGAGAGAGAGAGAGAGAGACAGACCTGCTATGGGCATGGGCATTAAGAAAATCAATGACGTCAAAATATAATAGAGAGAGAGAGAGAGAGAGAGAGAGAGAGAGAGAGAGAGAGAGAGAGAGCTGAAGACAATGCTGGCCAGAAATGTTCGTTATTACAACAAAAGGAAGAGCATTAAGCGTTAGTTGATGATGGCTGACAAAAGTTTAAAACACGAGTATCCTTCAAAAATCATCTCTCGCATAAATGTAAATATTACCCACCAGAAATCGCATCTTTCAACAGAGCAATCAGTCACATCCATTTGATTTCCTTCAGAACATACCAAATTAAATAAATAAATAAATAAATAAAGAAATAAATAAATAAATAAACAGGAAACAAGAAACAAAGACTAGTGGTACAGGCGAAGAACATAAAGTGGGTTATTTTCACGGAGCTGGTCTATCGAAAGGGCCTTGTCTGAATAAACCTTTTGAATTTGAGATTTGAATTGGAAAGAACCTTGTCCCGATAATTTTCAGAGGAACTGCTGCAACAGTGGACATTTTCTGCTGCTCGAAATTTACACACGGTAGGTTGAATTGAATATAAACCTTTGACCAAAGGTCAAACACTGGGACCAATGAGGTCATTCAGCGCTGAAACAGAAATTGAGTAAAAAGGTTTTGAAAGGTGTAACAGGAGGAAAACCTCGCAGTTGCGCTCTGTTTGTTTGTTTTGTTTGTATGGTGTTTTTACGTTGCATGGAACCAGTGGTTATTCAGCAACGGGACCAACGGCTTTGCGTGACTTCCGAAATACGTCGAGAGTGAACCTCTATCGCCAGAAATACACATCTCTGATCCTTCAATGGAATGCGCGAGTATCGAACTCGCAGCCATCGAGGTGACCGGTAAAGACATACCAAACACGCCACTGGGGCGCTTTTCAGTTGCGCTATGAATCAATTGTTAGGAGAGGATGGAAAGTAAGATGGAAGAAAGAAAATATAAAAGGCGGTGCAGCTAAGTAATGCCTACAGTGTACCGCATGAGGTGTTCTGGTGGCACTACCTCCCTAAGGGGTTCCACACGGCAAGGATCGAGTTTGAGAAAGTCAACCAATTTGGAAAAGTGGAAAATTTCATGCTTGTTAGTTTCGTCAATAGTGATCATTACGACTGGCTGAGAAGAATCAGATCAGTAGGGCGAATGAAGCTTGCATCTCTTTCGTATTGACAGACTCCAGAACTCAATTTTCCAAGATGAGGAATAATTTAAATTTAATCCAACCACATCCTGGGCAGGAAACCGAAAGTATTTGCTAGCAAGAATTAAAATAACATAAAAAAATAAAAAGATAACGTCCACGGTTCTTATAATGGCAACCTCCAAGTCACAAAAACTATGACTCCCAGAAAAACGATCACAGGGAGATAACAGTACGTCAACGGTACACCCCCGTAGGAAGGTAGTGCCGTCAGCGCACCTCATGCGGTGCACTGTACGCATTACCTAAGGTTCTTTGCAGCGTCTCTCCGGCCCCTAGCTGCAAACTCTTTCATTCCATTTACTGTGCCTCCGTTTATATTCTCTTTCCCCATCTGACTTTCCACCTAGTGCAACTTGGGGCTTTCTTCATATTTCACCTTCCGAACCTCTTTACTCTCAGTTTCTCTTTCAGCGCTGAATGAACTCATAGGTCCCAGCGTTGGGCCGTTGGCCTGAATTCTATATTCAAATTCAACGGTGCACGGTCGGGAATGGTTTTCATAAAATATTGACAGACTATTTACCAAGACTGGAGGATTATTTTTACTCATTCAAGATCGAAGACACAAAATTCGCTGGTGCCCTTTGGGTGTAAAAACAAATATAAACTCGAAATCAACTTGTGACGTGTTAAGTACAGTGAAATATAAATCAACTCGTTTGGTCAGATAATAGAAGATAACACTAGCTTATTCTCTCTCTCTCTCTCTCTCTCTCTCTCTCTCTCTCTCTCTCTCTTTTCTGTAGGAAGGTAGTGCCGTTAGTGCACTGTTAACATTTCTTGTGCTTCTTTGCTGCGTCCTTACGCCCCTTAGCTGCAACCCCTTACATTTCTTTTACTGTACCTCCGTTCATATTCTCTTTCTTTCATCTTACTTTCCACCTATCCCTAACAATTGATTCATAGTTCAACTGTGAAGTTTTCCTCCCGTTACGCCTTTCAAACATTTCCACTATTAATTTCCGTTTCAGCCCTGAATACCCTTATTGGTCCCAGCTGGCCTAAATTCTATATTCCATTCCCTCTCTCTCTCTCTCTCTCTCTCTCTCTCTCTCTCTCTCTCTCTCTCTCTCTCTCTCATTATGAGAACGACAGAAAGTCGATTCGACTTGGAAAACCTTCAACCTTCAAATTTTTTCTTTTTTTGCAACACCTGGAACGCCTTGAAAATCAATAAAATCATAACGCCGACCCCCTCCCCCCAAAAACCCACCCCCAAAAGACAGGATCTGATACCTTCATTCTCTTCGGCTGAAGAGCATCGCAAACTCTCCAAAAGCTCGCAAATCTTATAATGGAATCGCCGGAGGGAATGGATTACGGGACTTATATAATCGCGGAAAACGGCGAGAGAGAGAGAGAGAGAGAGAGAGAGAGAGAGGACTGACGAAAAGCAAGCAAGCACGCACAAACACAGACACACACACACAATGAATGTCGTTTTGCAACACTTTCCCTGAATGCAAGAAAGCTTTCTATTATTGTTGAGTTCGGCGACTATTGTTGGAGCTGATGCAGAGCCTGGAAATGTTTACACGAGGGTCCAGATGTGTTGTTGAATCTGGCAGTGTTCCCAGAACGGTGTGTGTATGCTGGAGATTAGCTAAAAGAACCGGTCAGCGCACATTTTCTCGTCTGCAATCTGGCAACGGTGCTAACGCCGCATTTCTTGAAATCTACTGTTCTTGGAATCGTAGAAAAGAGATCAGATAAGGAGAGAGAGAGCCCGCTTTCACAAACGTTACAAAGAAACTAGGAACTAAACATCATTCTAACAGCACTTTGAGATACTCAGAAAAGCAATCAATTTTATATTATCTTATTATACTTCAGGATACTGACGATATTATGCATTAAGTTTGGCGATAGTGAACTGAAGTAGGATTCACTGTTCTTTCCTGTAATCTATAGCTAATGGTAAGGTTTCTTTGGCTCATATGATCAGCACCCAGAGGAGAAAAGATTACAAGATTAATTAAATATATATATATATATATATATATATATATATATATATATATATATATATATATATATATATATATACTATATATATGTATATATATATATATATATAGATATATATATATATATACTATATATATGTGTATGTATATATATATATATATATATATATATATATATATATATATATATATATATATATATATATATATAGAAAGAGAGAAAAGATAGAAAGAGAGAGAGAGAGAGAGAGAGAGAGAGACTAGTTCGCATTTCTTCAGCACTACAGCTTTAGATGTTAATGAACGCACACCGCCAAGTTTTGTCGATTCGCTATTGGGCAAAATGAAAAGAAAAACAGTAGTGCGGAATAGGGTACGATTGATCTGAATTCGGGTGGAGAGAGAGAGAGAGAGAGAGAGAGAGAGAGAAGGGGGAGGGTGGGAATGGGATACCTATTATATGGTTGGTTTTAGTGATACATTTTAAATTTAATAGTACTTAAAAGGAATGAAAGCAACGCAGCCCTAAATAAAAAAATTTGAAAAAGTTACCAGATAAGAAGAAACCAGATATAAAAAAAGTATTCTTGACGTTATTTAAATTCCCCAAATTCCTAATACACTTAAGGATATTTAAGTAAAAAAGAAAGAAGGAATAAAACACACACACACACATACAAACCTTCTAGAAGAAATTTCTTACATGCACGAGCTAAAATTTACGATGGAAGAAATGGAAAGCCAGCAACAAGTTACAATGAAAAAAAACAAAAAAAAAAAAACAAAAAACAAAGGGAGCTCCCAAGAATTTCTCGATCCTCATTATTTTCCAACACTGCCACTTCGATCAATATGCGTATGTATTTGTCTTCTAAAAAGAAACCCATCTGTGTACCCGGTTAGCGTACTTCCTAAATATCTGTGTAATGGTCAACACAAAGACGTAACAGATCGGAAAAGATGGAACGCAGTGAAATTCCATTGCAAAATCACGTTCTCCTCATTGAAATGCATTAGTATTACGTGCTCTGAGATACACTGTATTATTATTGTTATTATTATTATTATTCAAACAAAATACATTGTTTTCCAATGAGGTGGTCCTTGTTCGTACAATAACACCGGACCGCTGTTCACAAATTTTTAACGATCAGTTTTTTTTTCTATTTTTAACTGATGGAAGCTTCTTGCTTCCATATGGGCGTGAAAACCTTTTGACGTTTTCTTTGTCAGCTTATTTCAACTGTTTAGTATTCACTTGCTACCCTTCACTGCATCTGAGCAATTTATATTGTTAATACATAATGCTTGACAGAAGTACTTTAAACCGAACAAATTGGCATCTTTTGAATAACGCAGAATACACGCACAAACACTCACACGTTTTTGTTTGTTTGTATAGTGTTTTTACGTCGCATGGAACCAGTGGTTATTCAGCAACGGGACCAACGGCTTTACGTGACTTCCGAACCACGTCGAGAGTGAACTTCTATCACCAGAAATACACACCTCTCACCCCTCATACGAAACCTACTCTAACGTGTCATGTTTACCTTCAAGACTACACGACAGCGGGAGGGCACTCTGAGAAAAAAAAAAATAAAAACAAACTTCGTAAACAATCGCCAAGAAGAAGAAGAAGAAGAGGAAGCATACATTCCTACGAGAAAAAGTAGAGAAAGAAAAACGTGCAGGCCAGGGGTGCAGGAGAGAAGGGTTGGAAGGGGTGGGGGGGGGGGGGGGTGGGGGGGCGGGGGGGAGGGTGTGTGGCGGGGGGGGGGGTGGGGGGGGGGGGGGGGGGGGGGTGGGGGCATGGTGGGGGCCTGGCTGGCTGGCAGTTTAGGCATAAAGCTAAAAGGAGATATTTCCATGTCAGAACCACGTGAGCGAGCCGATTCAGACGTAAGAACGCGGAAAACAAGCAAAAGGGAAAATTCAGTTTATAGAATATAAGAATGAATTGGAGCACGATGAAAGAGCTTCGGGAACCTTTTCTTACTTATGAAACGGCTACCTGGATGCGCTTTCTGTTTGCAAATGACACACATACACACATACATATATATAAATACACACACACACATATATATATGTATATATATATATACAGATATATATATATATATATATATATATATATATATATATATATATATAGTATATATATATATGCATGTTTAATATGTCATATATATATATATATATATATATATATATATATATATATATATATATATATATATATATATACATATATATATACATAAATATCATATATATTTATATGTGTATGTATGTATGTATGTATGCATGTATATATACATATATATACACATACATATTCATATTCATAAATATACATATAAAGAGGTATGTTTAATATGCGTATATATACATAGTATATACACACACAATTGTGTGTGTGTGTGAGAGAGAGAGAGAGAGAACTGGAACAAACTTTACAAAAACAGAAAGAAAGGAAGGCAAAAGTCGAGAATTAAAAGAAATGCGAGCAAGTATAATAGTAAGGAACGGTATACGAAGAATGGAGGGAAGCCAGGGCGGATAAATAAACAATAAATAACAGATGAAAGGGAAAGGGGTGAAGGAACTGAAATACTGAAAATGGAATGGACAGGAAGTCGCAAAAATGAATGTGCGGATACTGGGCAACAAATGGGGAGAGATCCCCACAAAAATGAAATAGCAAATGGTGAAAAGAAGAACAAACAGAATTAAATAGAGTTAAAAGAAAAAATAAGGAAAATTAAATGGTGATTGGCGAAAGAAAATATGTTGGAGCCAACAGGAAAGAAACTTGAAAAACTGTAAATGCAGCAGAAACAAAGACACTTATTACTAAAGAAATATTATTAAAAAGTAAATCAAACAAAATCTAAGGCAAGAACATGAAAAAATAATCCATGACAAGAGTCAACTGACAGGAAAAATTTTGAATGAATTATTTGCACAGTAAAATACAGAGTAATTAAACAGATTTACAAAACAGCTATCGAAAAGCGACACAAACGCTAACAATAAATAAGAAGTTAGAGAACAAATGGACTGACAGACGACACGGCTAAAGGTATTCGGCGTCTACGGTTACTGATGCGTAACGCCAGTTAAATGAATTAATCAATCGCTCAATATAAAAAAGAAAAAAAAAAAAATTCTCTAAACTAGGCGACGAAAAATATTTGAATTTTAATGTAATTATTCCGGTTTTTCGAGTGAGAAATGAAAGTATGAGTGCGATCAACGTGCGGAAATAGGAAATGCATTTTGAATCTTATCAGTAAACAGAAGAAATAACGACCACACTCAGTCTTCATGTAAACGTTCGCTAGGGCCACTTGACAGTGAAAGAAACGACCATTTATGTCTGAAATATTCAACAAGTAACCTATTATGTGACCTTGACAACTGACACTCATCAGTCAAACTCGGTAAAATCATTCATAAAGAACTTCAGTGTTATAATTCACCAATATGAAAAGGACGCCCATAATATGGGAAACTGCCACTTTTTTTAGGTGATAAGCGAAATGGATATCGAAGTTTTGTCAATCGATGTTTTTGTATTGACTTCTAAACCTAGGTGTGATGATGATTTATTTTTTAATTTTTTTCATTTGTTTATTTTATTTTATTTTATTTATTTATTTATTTTTTTTGCCGAACGCATCGGCGTTGCATGAATGAACGTTTCGGAAATGTTTCGTCACTGTTTTTTCCGAAATATGGCTACACATAATATTTCCTTACAATTTTGAAATATATGATAGCTTTTACTTTTATGAAACATACTTTTGGCCTTATTTTATGAAATAAGTGTGTTTTCGAATTCAAATGTGAGATAAATATGTAGCATTTAGCTGCCAGCTGGTCAATTTTGAACGAAATCCTATGCGAACATGTATCATTTCTGAGCATGGATGTATAAAGTATCTGAATAATACAAATCATTTATTTCGCTCTCACACAAATACAAACACAACGGGAGGGGGGGGGGGGGATGGGGGGGGGGGGATGGGACAGTAAGCCAATTTTGAGCGAAATCCTATGCATACATGTATCATTTCTGAGCATGGCTGTGTAATGTATTTCAATATTACGAATCACTTATTTCGCGCTCACACAAATACACACACACACGGGGTGGGGGTAGGCGAGGTTGTGAGTAGGAGGAGCCGATGCTATGTGTCTCTCTCAGCAACCGGTTAGGAAATGCTGACGCGGCCTCGTCATTAAATTGGTCGAGAATAGGAACTGCCGTAGTAAGACGATTTTACGCACAACGTACGATGATGAAGGGACGAGACACCCCCTCCTACCTACCCACTATACTAGACCCCCATCCCCCACGTTCCCAAAACCACTTCCTTCTTCAATATCTTCCGCCCTCCAATCTCGTTCCTTCTTCCGAACTTTATTTCCTGGGATAGCGACTCATAAGATTGGAAGGACTGATTGATTTATTGATATAACATAGTAGGAACACATCAGCAGGGGACGCAGATACTGAAGGAAAACAACACAAAGAAAACTAAGCAAAACCAGTAGAAAGCTTCCTCCAAAAATAGTTTTTGCTTACGATAACTTTTTCTTTGCTTTACGTGAAGAATTCTACTTACTTTCCAATAGCTCAGAATGCAGTGCAATAGCAAAACCGACTAGTGAAATAAAATTGGAAAAATCAGAATGTAAAACTTCTTCCCAGTTACTGAAATACAGAGGAAATACAGACAAGAAGAGAAATTAGGATATACTTGAGGCATTTTGTATTCTCATTAACTTCATATTTTTGTAGATCGTAATGAATCCAAAACGCTGCCAATTTCTATTTAGACTTCATATGCTATCATTTTTTCATACATCAAAAGCACTAAACATTTAATGTCATTTACAATTCAGTACTAATCACATAATTAATGAAAAGTACAGCATGTAATCTATTGTAAACATTTTCAGGGAAGTGAAAATATAATGATTCACAGAAAATACAGTGGTCGTGGAATTCAGTGTATCCGCAGTTTCAGTGAATGATACGTTGCACATACCAAAACTACTGTACTAGTGGAAGTAAGTGTATCAGTAGATTTAGCAAGTGTATCGTATCACTCACTGAAACTACTGCCACGCCTACTTCCATTGTTGCAGTAGTTCCAGTGAGTGTATCGTATCATTCACTGAAACTACAGATACACTTACTTCCACTATTACATTAGTTTCAGTGTATGTATCGCACCAATTACTTACTGAAACTACTGCAATAGTGGAAGTAAAGTTACAGCATGGAAAGGAATGTGGCGAATTACCGAATGCTAAATGGCACTGATCATCTAGAGATTAAAGGGAAGGTTTTATTTTCAAAGTGGCTTTAAATAGAAATGATGAAATTTAAGGGGTACAGAGTTCTTGTTAAGTTGCGTTGAATATAGAATTTCGGCCAAAGGTCATTCAGCGCTGAAACGGAAATTGACAGTAAAAGGTTTGAAAGGTGTAACAGGAGGAAAAACCTCGCATTTGACCTATGAATCAAGTGTTGGGAGAGGGTAGAAAGTAAGATGAAGAAAGAGAATATGAAAGGAGGTACAGTAAAAGGAACGAAAGTGGTTGCAGCTAGGGGCCGAAGGCACGCTGCAAAGAACCTTAAGTAATGCCTACAGTGCACTGCATGAGGTCCACTGACGGCACTACCCCCTCAGAATGCTCGTTATACTAAACTTTCAGTTTCTTACGTTTTTCCAATATGCAGACTGACCACTTTGTCCTGCTTATAAATAGGAACCAAAATAATTTCCCAACGACAGATTGTCAATTCGGTGAAGTAGATGGCTTTAATTAAACCCTAAAGGCCAGAGTAAATATTTCTTTCAAATAACTTTAAACAGATATCAACTTCCATCTGGCGGAAATTGGCGTCGTCATACCTATAAGAAATGTATATACGTGATATAGCAAATATGTAACCTAAACTGCCAGTATTTTTAAATTGATTATGTTTCCATAAAGCGCAGGCAACATTTTCGTCACAAAGTAATAAAAAAAAATCATGTCAAACATAAATTTTGCGGCGTTTTACATGAACATTAAAAAGGTTAAGCTTCACAGAGTACTGTTACTCCAAACCTCATAGGTGAGGCTCTGGTGGAATATAATTAATACGTAGTTTACCAAAGAAGTCGAGGAAAATTCTGCAGGATTCATAAGTGATACTTTAGAGCCTCCACAGATAAAATCAGTATATTGTTTAAATGTGAGATTGTCGTTCATTTCAACTGCCAAGAGAAACCCCACCGAAAAACCAGCAGGGAAGAGGGGACTACACGAAACCGGAAAATCATTCGTATTGCAACCATACATATCAGAAAATCGTTATGGCAATATCAAATGTTGAGGTAACACACAAATTCAACTGAAAATTCCTGATCGCTGAGTGTAAACTTTAGTTTGCTCTCTCTTTTCATTGGGGGAAATTCAAGAACGCATGTAAATTTCGCTTACATACGTCTATCTTGTACTCCGGTGCAAAAGTGTACTTCAATTTAATTCCCAGTAACCTCTAACATTTAACATTCATACCTGTGTCACTCCCGTCCTTCCCACTACTTGTCTACCATGATTTACGCTTATAAATCTTTGTCGTAATTTGTTAATACTTCCGC
>NC_061094.1:38445320-38470320 GCF_015104395.2 Macrobrachium nipponense
ATTCATTTACTTTTGCCAAAGAAATTTGTGATCTAGAACTAGGTAATTGTGTTCTTGTAAGTTTCGATGTTAAATCTTTATTTACTAATATTCCATTAGCAGAAACCATTGATATATGCATCAACAACTTGTTTAATGACTCCAACAGTATCCGTAATTTTAATAAACAACAGTTACACAAACTGCTCACATTAGCTGCGTATGAATCTTATTTTATGTTTAACGCAAATGTATATAAACAAAAAGATGGTGTAGCAATGGGAAACCCTCTCGGTCCTACTTTGGCCAATGCCTTTTTATCTCATCACGAAGTTGTTTGGCTAGATAAGTGTCCAGTTCTTTTAAACCACTGTTCTACCGACGTTATGTAGATAATACATTTTTAATTTTTAGATCTGAAGAACATGTAGCCCTGTTTCTTGATTTTTTTAACTCAAAACACCAAAATATTTAATTTACTTCAGAAGTAGAGAACAATAATACTTTAGCTTTCTTTGACGTGCTCGTAAGTGAACACAGCGATAACACTTTTTCAACATCAGTTTACAGGAAACCAACATTTACAGGACTCACAACTCAATTTTCTTCATTCATCCCTATAGTTTATAAACGCAACTTAGTCTGTACACTTGTGACCCGTGCCTTTAACATTTGTTCAAATTATTTTAATCTTCATTCAGAATCTCAGTTTATAAAAGAAATGCTTCAAAAAAACGGTTTTAATATTCCTTTCATAGATACACATGTTGGTAAACAGCTAGAAAAGTTATTGTTCCCGAAAATTTCCATTTTAAAAGCCAATAAAGCAGTACTGTATTTTACTATGTTTTTCTATGGTAATAAGATTTTTCTGTCTAAAAATGACTACTAAAACTTTTAAGAGAATTTTATCCTCAAGTTAATGTTAGGGTAGTCTTCAAGCCTAAGTATACTATTGGTGGTTTGTTTAAGTACAAAGACATCGTACCCCAGAACTACAGTCTCATGTTGTTTATAAATACGAGTGCAATTGCTGTAATGCAATTTACGTGGGGAAAACAAAGCGCCAAGCACGTGTATGATGGTTTGAACACTTGGGAAGCTCAGTTAGGACAAGCAGGCTTTTAGCAAAACCACCATTCAGTGCCATACGGGATCACGCAGAAAATAGTGATCACCCTCTAAGGTTAGATTCATTTTCCATTCTCTAGGTTAGATTCATTTTCCATTCTCTCTAGTCGTGTGGCCCCCATGGAGCTGGCAATAGTAGAAAGTCTCTACACTTTAAAGTTGAAACCTTCCCTCAGTAACAACGAGAGGTCCACGGAGATGCTGTGTTTTTAAATTTTTAGTGTGTATGTTTGTATGCCTTCATGATGCAGGTATTTACTTTTTTTTTAATATTGCTTCTTTTCCTTTTTTATGCTTGTACATTACTCTTTTTTTTATTATATATACAATGTAACCTTTGTGTAACATTTCTTATTCTAATGATCGATTGTAATTTAGTGATTTTCTATTTTTTTTTTCTTTCTGTGTTTTTGTATAGACCTGATGATGGAGACAGTTACTCCGAAACCGGTAGTCATAACAAAATGAAGGATGTTTTATGTACAAGTGCTGGTTTTACTCTTTCTAGCAAGACTCCGTTTTCCAAAGGATAGATCAGTTGCAGATATATATATATATATATATATATAATATATATATATATATATATATAAATACATATATATATATAATATATATACTATATATATATATATATATACATATATATATATATATATATATACTATATATTTGATATATATATATATATATATATATATACATATATATATATATATATATATATATATATATATATATTATATATATATATAAATAAATACAATATATATATATAATATATATATATATATATAATATATATATATATATATGTATTTATTTATATATATAGATATATATATATATATATATATATATATATATATATATATAAGTAATATATATATATATATATATATATATATAAATATATATATATATATAGTATATATATATATAACTTATATATATATAATATATCGGGTATATTTATGATATATGATATATATATATATATATATATATACATATTATATATATATTACATGAAACCAATACTTCTCGGCTCCTTAATATTAGGATACATTTTTTTCAATGAAAATCTTGAACGCAAATTCAGATTGAGGGTCTGCTTGCAAAACCCATTCAAACGCACTAAGAAATTGGAAAAGTTATGAGTTTAATGCTGGTGGGTCGCTGAATTTACACCGATCTAACGACTATGACCTCACATTTCACTTCTTTAATTTGTTTTCCTTTTCATACTGAACCTAAAAAAAGACTGGAGATTGGAGAAAATGTATGTTTTTGAAATACGTTTTTTTCGTCTTGATTGCACCGATGCCAACCTAAAAACAGATAAAATGAATAACAAGATTTAAAAAGAATTTTTCTATTCACTATAAACTTTCCTTAGGATCTATCAAATACAGAAAAATTCAGAGCCAGAATGATCTCAATACAAACATCATTTCCTATTTTGGAATCAAATATTTTATCGTTACGTAAACCTTTACACTTTAAGCACTTTTACCGGTTAAGGGTATAGCCATTTCGGTCATTTCACCTGTCTAATGAACCTTCTTCTTCTCTTTGCGCAGGGGAGAGCGGCCGAGACCGAGAAGCATTACGCGAAGTCAGGAGAGTGGAAGGTTTATCCTCTTCCGGATCCGAAGAGAACAATAAGGTAAGAATAGCCAAAGGCTGACGTAGCCTTCTTCTCTAAGTGGCCCCATACACTGAACGATTATAGGAACGATTGTCTGAACGATTGTAGTAACAAACACACACACACATACACACAGCATCCAGACCGTACGAACGATCTCCGCACCGATTTCAGTGCGAACAAAGATCTTGTCTCGGGAAGACATGGTATCATCTCTAGAAGAGACGTGCGCGATAGCGTTATATCGGCAGACAAACACATTACATTGAACGACCTGTGTCTGACATACATAAGTCGCAAGCCAGCACCCTGGTCGTGACAGATTTCCGCTGAAATCGTTCAGGCCACGAAACTCCACCCACTTTTGCAGTCAGACAAGCCCATACACAATGTTTTAGTTCGTTTCATTGTTTGTTTGAATGGTGTTTTACGTTGCATGGAACCAGTGGTTATTCAGCTACGGGACCAACGGCTCTACGTGACTTCCGAACCACGTCGAGAGTGAACTTCTTCTATCACCAGAAATATATATCTCTAACCCCTCAGTGGCATGCCCGAGAATCGAACTCGCGGCCACCAAGGTGGCAGGCCAACACCATACCGATCACGCTACTGAGGCGCTCACACTGTTTTAGCGAACGATACAGACAATCGCTCATACAATAGTTCAGTGTATGGGGTCCTCAAGTCTTTATTCCTTCCTTCTCCCAGCCCCTTTTCTAAGCCTCGTTTGATTGGCGGTCAGCAGGATGCCTTTGCTTATATTCCATCTCTTTGGATCATCTATGATCTTTATTAATTATAATATATTCCCAGCTGTTAAAAGTTTAATTAGCGTGCTGCCTTCTTTGAGAAATTCATAAGCGCGGAAGGGCAATCTATTTTCCTACATAATTGTAAATATAAACAGGGATAACTTCGTAAACACTTCGAACATAGGTTTAAAAAGTGAAAAAATAAAAATCACAGTGAGAATGTGAATCGTATACATTGAATTGTTAACGAAAGAAGCGGTATAAACTCCTGACTGTTATGGCTTGAAGGTGTAAGTCAAATGAAGGCAAACCAATGATAAGGGAAAAATACGCAAAAGATGCATGATAATTTAGTTGTCGTACATCTGTCAAAAATAATAGAATGAAAAAATAAAATTGCAGTACCAAATGGAGATGAAAGAATCTGACAGACAAAAGTATGAAATAATCCAACTTAGCATTTCAATTCACACAAAAAGAAAAAAAAAATACCGAAGCGCTACCAAGTAATTGTTTGCCACCTGAGACGAGTATTAACGTTCCCTTCACACACGGACAGCAATGTCTTGCTGAAGAATTTATGCGCCGTTATACGAAACAGAAGCAGGGTAGGCCGGGATTCTCTTATTCTCACAGAGCGAACTGAATTCCATCCGCGTGACACAGCGTTTTCAGATACCGGATACAGTGGCAAAATTATCCACAGTCCCTTTTCCCGCAACATTGATTTTAATTAACAGTTCTGTCAGAAAGGTGGAGGCCACACATTTCAATCTAAGGGAATATAGATGCAAATGCAGACACATGACGATCGCGCGCGCACGTGTATTCGATTCTGTTTTAAGCGAGGTGCGTAAATAGCTTCTAAGCTTTGAATTCAATTGCTTAGAGCAACTACTGAAGTGGATTTTTAATGTAACAAACTTTTCATACTTTTTGCACGCGCTAAATACAGTAATGGTGTGTGTGTGTGTGTGTGTGTGTCATCTACCAAGAACGAAAAGTTTTGGTGGCATCCTGCAAATGTTTTCAGCATTTTCATACAATTTTATTACCTCTCTCAAACTGATTTTTTTTTCTGTTCCATGTTAATGTGTATTGTGGAGAGAAAATCAAATTGCTAAGTGCAACTCTCAATTTCATTAACAAATAGGGCGTAGTTTACAACTTATGCAAGTGTCAGTGTGTTTATGGAGAGAGAAGAGAGAGAGAGAGAGAGAGAGAGAGAGAGAGAGAGAGAGTGTGTGTCGTGTGCTTTATGGAGAAGATAGACGAGAGAGAGAGCAGAGAGAGAGAGTGAGTGTGTGTGTGTGTGTGTGTATAGGTCTAAGAAATCACAAAAGTAAGCACGAGATTTTGTTTATTAGCTGAAGCCACAGGGAAAATTTAAAAAAGAAAAGACAGAGTACCAGGTACTTTCGTGTATTTAACACGTGTTAAATACACGAAAGTACTTGGCCATCTGTCTTTTATTTTTTTAAATTTTCCATGTGGCTTCAGCTAATATATGTATATATATATATATATATATATATATATATATATATATATATATATATATATATATATAACGAACCATTCACTGTTTTGTGGATAGTCCTTCCTTTTTTTGCGAGTTTTTTTTTCAAATTTTCCGGCTTCAAGATGACAGATATCTCGTAATTCGTTGCCTGGTGAGCCACGTCACCCCACATAACCCTGAGCATCTTGCTTGCCAAGTGCTTTGGTGATGTCAGTGAATGCTAAAATTGAATGTCAATCCGAAAGATAGTGAACAAAACAGATTAGTCCAAAATACGACGTCTCATTGGCTTTTTAGCCATCTCAATATCAGGATATAGTCTTTCTTTTTATTTCGCGCTACCTCAGCGTCCATTTCTTTCTTACTTTCTTTAAATCTTCAGCAGGAGCCCCTTCTGGACAGTATACAGACCACTATACACCCATGATGGCTCCAAAAGAAGAGAGAAGTTATGAGAAAAGGTGATAAATAAAAAAATATGACAGAACAGAAAATAAAACCGATAAACCTGCTTTCAGGAGACGTCAGCTGAGAGTAGGAATGAATTCGTTCTTTGCCTAAACATTTGCAGATCAGAAGATTCCACAACTGCACTAGGTAAACTATTCTTCATTTTAGTTGTAGCCCAGGTGAATTCCTAGCAAACCGAGTGTTTTTAAACCTTATTATAAAAAACGGTATACTGCTGCAGCAGTAGCAGCCTGCTCAGCGTTTCGAGCAAAAGCAGCGCAGTAGTTCACCGGTCTGGTATAGTTGGTCACCATTAACCAATTTCCATTTAGGGGCAGACGGCAATAATTTTATTTAATCAATTGGGAACGGCGATAAAATCAGCCTGTAAGAAACAGAAAATGGATCACACCCTCCGCCAGATAAAGAAATTCAAGCCTGCAATGATAGTTATCGTCAACGACTTATACATAATTCAATAAGTGTTAGATAATACAAACGTTCCTGTGATCTCTGGCAATGTTTGTTAGGAGGATTATGGACATGAGTGCTATTGTATGTATGTTCGCATGTACGTATGTATAATCTAATACCTGGAAATAACAAGCTGAAGTTTAGTACCTACATACTGAACTTTTGCCAGCTATTATATTTTCTTACAATTAAATAACGATTTTTTTTCTCGCTTGACTTTTGAGCATTACATAAATGTTAGTAACTTTATTTTTCGAATTCCTGAAGTGACAGGATAAAAGACTAGTTACAGAAGATTACGAGGAAGCTGTATAAGGAAGTTAAACACTGAAAGTTGAAAAAAAAATAATAATAATAAGCATTGTGAACGAAAATTCACTGAGGACCCGAGCAATTTTCCAAGGTGAAAAAATATATAAATTTGAAGAGAAAAGAAATATTTGGGTTTATAAGACATATGAGATACTGACATACACGTGAAAAAAGTAAATTATAAATTGAAAAGCAAATAAATAATTATTAACTAAATAAATAAATTAGTGAAAAAGTGTAAAATTTGGAGAGAAGATAGAATTAGGTATGATAAAAATAAATTACTGCGTTAAAAACACACTTAAAAACATACTTAAATGCGCTAACATTTGCCCGTGAACAATGAGAAATTTACGTTGAAAGGCAGATAAAAAAATATTAACCAAATAAATAAAAAAAAAATATACAATTTCAGGATTCAAAATAAATAACTGTATTAAAAAGACATATACGAAGATACCTAAATCCACTAATATTAAAATTTTGACCGTGAACAATGCAAATTCTAAGTGGTAGGGTAAACAAAAATAAATGAATGAATGAAGTAATATACAG
This sequence comes from Macrobrachium nipponense, assembly GCF_015104395.2. Classification (NCBI taxonomy): domain Eukaryota; kingdom Metazoa; phylum Arthropoda; class Malacostraca; order Decapoda; family Palaemonidae; genus Macrobrachium; species Macrobrachium nipponense. Next base: position 38,452,150 of record NC_061094.1, read on the forward strand.
ACATTCATGAGTTAACAACGTAAATTATACTCTGAAGGGTAAATGGAAAAATAAAAGAATAATGCAAAGTTCTTTGGGGAAATGCACGGACCATAATGACAAGGAAAACTGATCCTCATAAGATTACACGTACAAAATACTGCCTTATCAGGAAGCCCAGAACGGGGGGGAGAAATGGCTGCTATTATGTTATCCATTTCAGGACAAGACTCAGGCTGCCATGTAATGACGCTCTCGTATAATGGCGGAAGTTTGTAGAGAACGGGTTTCGTCCACAGTTTCGCAAGGAGTGTGCATGGAGATGGGTCGTTTTCCTCTCTCTCTTTCTCTCTCTCTCTCTCTCTCTCTCTATTCAAAAAATTCCAATTATCCAGCACGGTGAAAAATCTTCTTCATTCAAAGTCATTAATTAAAATTTCATTCCCCGCCTCCCGCCATTCCCCATACCTACCGGAGCCTCCAAGCCCTGTACTCCCAACTTCTCTTCTACCCCCCTCCCTCCCTCCCTCCTCCTCCTCCTCCCCCTCCCCTCCTCCTCCTCCTCCTCCTCCTCACTGAAAATTGATAATACTCTCATCACATTCTCGTCTCTCTTCGTCACCCTTATCACTTAAAGTTTACGTCATCTGCGCTCATCTTGACTGCTTTGGGTACTTCATACATTTTTTTTTTTCTTTTTATGCATTTATTATTTTCTTTTATACGTCTCTCTTAATTTTCTGTATCAGTGGAAATTCACATTCTGTAATCCTTTTCTTTTTTTTCTTATCAATCACAATTTCAGCCTACACACTAATGAAAAATGCTAAATTTGACGTTAACTCTCGAATACCTGTTAATCACCACAAAAAAATAAAGTAAGCTTAATTATCTTTACCATTTCAGAATAAAGCTGTATATCTTAAGTGGTAGCACCATGTATACGCACATACAAAACCATACACACAAATTCGCAAAATGTTACCGTGTGTCACATACGAAGGTACGCGACTTCAAGGATAAAATATTCCACTCGCTAAAGCAGTCATTGAAAATCAGAGGTATATGTGAATCAAGGGAAAATGTAAGCAAGGAAATAAAAGATAAATGGAAGGACTGGTAGTAAATGGAATGGAACTCATTAAACACAAAATAAGGACGCCCGGGATTATGGATATCTCCATATAATTAGGAGAAAGAAGGGCGCCTGATGTCTTTTACGCGTACACGGGATATGCAGCTGTGTGCACGCGCGTGAGGGTGTTTCTGTTGCGTGCGGGTGTATGTGCGCGCCTTGATATCATTTGCTAGCTGAAAAGCCGATAATAATTTCCCGGCCATTATCTCCGGAATATCTCGCATACTACGTTTTAATCACTGTGACTAAAAATGAGAATCCTTCATACTCCGTGTGCATTAAATGACTGTATACTGCATTTACATAAAAGCCAAATTACGTGCAAATACATAATGCAGAAACATAAGAGAGGAATGACTATTTTGAGAAAGGAATGATACGAATGTTACGAGAAATCAATACATCATCTTTAATCACTGTAATAAACTAAGGTCTTCTACTTTAGCTCGAAACTTTCAAAAGTTGCGATTAAAAGAAACAACACAACAACAAATGGATAATAAACTTCGTAAGAAAGAACAAAGATGAAAAGTGCTCAAGAATAAAAGGGAGGACAATGTAATAAAAACAAATACCACAGAAGACTTACCAAGGAGAATAACGAGAAGAGTGATATTTGCAATATGACACAAACAAGTGGTTTTAAAAGCAAAAGTAAATAAACCAGAAAACAAAAAGGTTTACAAATAATGAAAAAAAGAAACGCAGGACCGAAATACCCTTTGGCCAAGTATGGAGGAAGAAGAAGAGAGAGCACAGATTAGTAAAGGGAGGCTGGAGAGAGAGAGAGAGAAGAGAGGAGGAGAGGAGACGAGAGAGAGCGAGAGAGAGTGAGGATGAGGAGAGAGGAGAGAGAGCATGACCTCCTACTATAAAAGAAAGATATTTTGATGTACTTCCATGTCAGGAGGAGGAGGAGGAGGAGGAGAGAGAGGAGAGAGAGGAGGCAGGAAGGACGTAATACAATCATGCTTTGTTAGGGCGAAAGAAAAAAGATTTCTCCGCGAGAGAGGATGAAACTCCGGCCAAAGAAGGGAAACCTCTTTTCACTCTAGGAAATATCCGGACAGAGCGAGAGGTGAACCTGAAAACATCTGTGCAGAAACATAGATTTTAATGGATGAGAAACCTCCCTAAATAAACAAATTTAAAAGAAAATAAAAGCACGCTATAAAATACGTTAAATAATTCCGGGTAAGGAAAATTTTGAGAAAACGGGAAGCTTGGAAAACGAGGCGAATTAGTCACGGCGTGACAATTAAATCTGCATTGGAACCAACTATGAGGAACTTGTATCATGACAGGAGGGTCAATGGCCGACACAATATACAGAAATGATACCTAAAGTTCCCATATTGGAGCTCATCGCACTAGAATATTTCCAAACGAAATTTAAATGTCTCAGTAGGCGTGATCGGTACGGTCTTGACCTGCCACCTCGGTGGCCGCGACTTCGATTCTCGGGCATTCCATTGAGGGGTCAGAGCTGTGTATTTCTGGTGATAGAAGTTCACTCTCGACGTGGTTCGTAAGTCACGAAAAGCCGTTGGTCCCGTTGCTGAATAACCACTGGTTCCATGCAACGTAAAACGCCATACAAAACAAACGAAATTTACCACAAAATAAGAAGACCAATAAGCGCTGTATCTCACTTATCACATTAACCATACACAGAAGGATGAAGAGGATATTCAAGAAGCAAGTGAGACATTAAGGAGAGAATAAAAACCAGCGGTAAGATGGTAGGCTAGAAATTTAGGGAAAATAAAGGGAAAATTTCATGAACGAATGCATTTCAGACTAAGAGATATGCAATCAAGAGATCCCCTCCTATCGGGGCTGAACTTGAACTCAAAGGCCATCATGAGTGTCACTATCCATTACAGCGACCTCGAAAACCATAGATTAGACACTAATATCTGTTGTCTTCGGTCATTTTTACATTTCTCCTTAGTCAGTGGCTGCCCTGTCTTCTTCTTTCTCACTGTTATCCCTAAATTAAGGGGTCGGTTGCCTGATACTCCCTGAAGTGAATGCAGTACTGGTTCGATGGAGTGAGTGGTCTGAAGGACTGTTCAATGGAAGAAAAAGAAATGCAAAGCAAAATCATGCGGGATGAAGAGGTCAGTGTAACCATTCAAGTCTGAGATTATTTGTTGTCAACTGAGGACACAAGGAAGGCTAGATGGAAGTTGAAGAATGAAAAACCACCAAGAGTTGATGGGATTATATATGAAATATTGCAGGGCGGAGGTGATCGTATGGCTATGATGCTGACCTAGGTTTATAATGTATGTTGAATGAGGGATAAGTGATATAGGCCGCAATGTTACTTAGCATACTAGGGAATACAAAGGACATGATTTTGATTGAGAACGTAAGACAGATGGCAAAAAGACTGAAATGGTATGAACATTTGGGGTTTAGAAACAGGAGTTGTCATAAAACTATGTAGCGTACTTAGAGGTATAAGATGCTTGTGACCGAACGTTAATGTGAAGGTTGTTGATGCACGGTACAGAAGGTAAGAAATGGAAGTTTTTATGATGGGACCAACGGATGTACTAAAGTGGATGATCACAGGACGCTCTGGTGAAAGAGAGGGACTGAAACAAAATGGTCTGATGCCTCCAAGACTGTTAATATCTTAATGGATGCGGTGAGGCGGAAGTCACAGAAACGAGTTTAATCGTAGTTGTCTAAACATTGCTGTATTTAAAAATAAATGACAAATGGTGATTGAATGGTTCAAGTGTCCTGACAATATAGGTCTGGCTGGGTTAAAGGAAAGTTAAGAGTAAATGTGAGAATAAGTCTGATTTCCCATGTGAATGAACAGGAGGGCTAATGAAGAGAATGTTTTCTGCACAAGGAATTCATCCACAAACTCATCAGTTAAAATATGAGTGTGACAGAGACCAAACTGTTCGACTTTCCCAGGAACCACTCCCTTTCAGGAAAAATAACTTAATTTTGTACATACATACACACACACACACACACACACACACACACATATATAATATATATATATATATATATATATATATATATATATATAATATGTATGTATGTATATATATAAATATATATAATAATATAATATATATATATATATATATATATATATATATATATATATATATATATATATATATATATATATATATATATATATGCGTGTTTGTGTGCATGTGAGTGCGCAGAAAATTTGTGTTCCTATCTTGGTGAATATTACTCAGATCACTCGGGCTTATAATAATCATATGTCCTCTCTCTCTCTCTCTCTCTCTCTCTCTCTCTCTCTTTATTACGAGCTTTTATGATGAATGGATTTTTACAAAGGCTTTCTTTGTAATCATAACGGACCAGTCGCATTTTAAATGCGTGAATAAACTGAGTTTGATGAAAATCAGTCAAACCAAATCCCACTGACGATGCAACATTTTTTTGTAAACAACAGCCATATTAATATACCCTTGACATATATATATCAACGCAGGCAATAAGTTACATAAAAAGAATAAGCTCAATTTGGCACAGAGCGCGCCATGTCTTTCATTCTGTTGACAAAGCTAAGTAAAACTAATGTCATATACACGGGGCTGAATATTTGTAAACAACACAATGTTGATTAAATTTAGCCTTTTCTGAATGCAAATTAAGGGTCTTTTAGCATGTGAACTGTGAGTCACGTTTAGATCTCAGTAACGTCCTTTATCAAAACATGAACTTTTCAAAACGTGTCCCCTTATTTGACTTCAGTACATGTTCCGTGTCTAACGGGCATTAAAACCACCTGCCCGCCCCCGCCCGCCCCCCCATATATATATATAGATATATATATATATATATATATATATATATATATATATATATATATATATATATATATATATTATATATATATATATATATTATATATATATTTATAAATATATCATATATATCATATATATATATATATATATATATATATATATATATATATATATATATATATATATATATATATATATATATATATATATATATATATATATATATATAATTTTAAACCTAGTATTCTGCCAATTAAATGAAGATTATCTTCGAGATTAAAATACTGCGTTAAATTTCAGCACTTTTTTTTACAAGGTTTAAATCTATCCATTTTCGGCAAAAGTAAAGATAACTTAGAAGTTAGTATCTAGAAGGCGTTAGCTTTTATGGGGAATTCTAGGTGGCAGCATTCACTGATTTTCTTATAGCTACGAAAGAATTCATTATGCAGTCAATGCATTTATACTTTCAAGAAATTAAATAATCATACAATATTTCTTATTGACAAACGACACCTTTAACATTATGAAGAAATCAATGGGAAAACTTTATCGTCCAACAATTTAAAAATGGATACCCATTTGATAAAAGAAAAGATAAAATCTTCACAAAGATATGATCAAGTTAGAACAGGAAAAGACTAATAAATAAACACGGAAATCAATAACCAATATTTCATCGACATGTTACGTGCGCTGACCTCTTGATTTATATATAGGTATATAAAAAAAGAAAAAATTACCTTTAAATGTGTTGCACCAACTGACCAAAAAACCAGAATTCTTTCTCCATCTAACATTTTGTAATTTTGTTCAACGACCGCTAACATGATTACAAAGCTGATAAAATGAGATTTCCACGATTTTCTTGACGCAGTCAAACACGACGTGAATTTGGCCGATAACAAGATTCAGATTTGGTTGGCAAAGTTCATATCATAAACTTTAATCTGCGTGACAGTGGGTACAACATTTTCATATGACGGTAATTGTGGCTTATCAGAAAACTTATGTCAAATGTAACAGTAACGGTTCAGTATCCAAGTAGTAAGAGCGCAGAGAGAGAGAGAGAGAGAGAGAGAGAGAGAGAGAATGAATAGGGTTTGTGTATTAGGCGAATGCAGGACTACAGAAGAGGTGTGAAAAATAATCTTTGTAAACATAAGGAAAAAAATTAATTTTTGAGAACACAAGTGAAATTAATAGTGCCACAATTTGCATACCAACGAAGGACTTAATGACAGTTATGAGAGATCGAGAAAGCTACAAAAACGCAACAAAAAGGAAATATAAAAAATTGAGGGGAAAGGTGAGAAAATAATAATACTTATGCCTTCCATCATTTCCTTCTGTTCTTGCAATACACACATTTACACACACACACACACACACACACACACACACACACACACACACACATATATATATATATAATATATATATATATATATATATATATATATATATATATATATATAATATAATATAACTCTTCTTCATTCAATGCGTACATGTCCTGATCCTGACCGTGTTTATAAATAAACAAATCCGAGCTCCAGAGCGAGTTCTCATTGGAAATTGTACCTAATTATGTTATTCCTCCATTAACTTCGAAAATTAGGCCATTGTTAGTTAAGTATTAATAGAAATACGTCATTAGTAGTTTGGTATTAATAGAAATATACAATCAACACAGTAACGGCAGCCTAATGGCTTTTGCGCTTCATGTCTGAGTATTTGCTTTCGAATTATATCTGGTAAATAGCATGCATGGACCTCTGCTAATCAGTATGAGTATCCAATAAGTAGTGTAGATACTCACATGTATGTGTGTACGTGTGTGTATATGTGCACGTATGTATGTACGTATGTATATATATATACACACATACACATATAAAAATATGTGTATATGTGTCTATATATATGTGTGTATGTATATATATACATATACATACATACATATATATATATATATATATATATATATATATATATATATATATAGTGTGTGTGTTTGCGTATAAGCACAGGTAACTATTCAGTATCACATATGCAGTATTACATAATAGCTATCCAAAATTACGATATGATAACAATGTATTACAGGATATCTCCGTGACATTTTGCACTAAGTAATCATGTCTGACGTCAACCGGTTCATCATTGTAGCTATAAGCTTGAATCCCCCGATAAAATAGTTTGTGATTTGAAGAAGAAATCCGCTTTGTACTTTTTTTTTTTTTTTTTAATTGAGAAACTGTTGAGGTGAATAATCCTAACCCATATCTAGACGAAAGAAAGAAAAAAAAGAGGAGGAGGAGGAGGAGGAGGAGGAGGAGGAGGCAAATGAAAGCAGCTGCAATTAGCAGATTTGTGTTAAGAATAACAGCATTTACTGACAGGTTTTATAAAATGTATTATGATAGTTCTGTGTTGAGAATTCATCTCCATTGGCTCCTCACTCTTCCAGCCAAGTGCTCTCTAGGATGCCAAATAAAATGACCCCTTTTTTTTTATTCTACCCTTCCAGGATGTTGCTGTGACGATGACTCAGACCGGGATGGCGGAGGCGAGGCCCGACACCCCGAAGAAGTACACCTGTGCTTGTGGCCTCTCGCAGGAAGACCGCAAGAGCAAATTCTCAGGTGAGGAAAAAAAAAAAAAAAACTTGTTTGTATCACTTCTTTCTTCCTATCTCTCTCAGATAGGGAAAAAGAGAATTGCGACTCTCTCTCTCTCTCTCTCTCTCTCTCTCTCTCTCTCTCTCTCTCTCTCTCTCTCTCTCTCTCTCTCTCATATTTTTCGTCTATCGCATTTCCTAAATAATTTGATGTGTGATAGTCCAGTTCATATATTTGGTGGTCGTGTCCGATCATTATTAACCCGAAACTTGTAAAATATTCCTTAGTTAAATGAGTAAGATTCCAGGTAGCCTTGCCCATCGACAACTTCCAAAAGCGCAATCGAAAGACTAGTATGAACCAAAAAATAGTGGTTCGTACTCCTTACAGCTGTGTATGTAGGTATCATTTTTTTTTCAATGTACATGGTTATCCTGAATCGAATTATTCCCGTGACTAGAATACTAAAACAGTTATAGAAGTAAGGTATGATGGCAGAGAAGTATAGTTGAAAAAAATACGTAACGATTATGTGCACAATAATGTCAGTTTTGATTTATTGTTATTACCACCATTACAGCAATCCAAACTTCACATATATGAAAACTTTAGGTCCTTTTAAAGCACAGTCAACTACAGACCGCAACGCAAGCAAGCAATCGTCTTCATTACAACAATTCAAACGCAAAGCTGCCACCAAAGGACAATATATATAAATAGAAAAACATTAGCCGATTTAAAGTTATTACTACCATTACAACAACCAACACTGCGTTGATGTGAAAAGTTAAGATCCTCTTAAAGCACAGCTTACCACACAACGCTACGCAAGCAAGCAGAAGTCTTCTTCGTTACAACAGTTCAAACGCTAAGCTGCCACCGAAAGCGAGTTATTTAAAAGTTCCTCGGAGCGGAAGTTCTTTTCGCGAGTTTATAGTCCCGAGTTTCAAACGAGTTTTGGAGAAAGGGAGAAAGAATGTCCCTCCACCGTATCTTCTTTGAGTTACAAAGCTATATTTTCACGGGCTCGTTCGCTACAGAGTTACTGGGACGTCCCAGGGGCGGGGGGCGGCATTGTTCACAGAGGTAATGTGATGATAAAGGAGTCGCCATGATTCAAAATCCACAAAGATGAAGAAGAAAAAGGAAGATAACTGATGAATCTGGGTTATGCTGACACAGATAGTGGCAGCCAGAGATAGAATGGGACAGAGATAGACGCATAAAGCCCGTTGTGGATTATAGGTATGAATCACAGTCGGATTTCTCGATTCGTAATTCCTCATGACATTACGTTTAAAAAAAAAAATCACTTGTTATTCCGCACATCGAAGATCGAGGAATCTAGCAAAAATCTACCAGAATATTCTGCGATACACAACCAATTCACGTTAAATGACTGAATGTTGTGGTGAATATTCATGAATTATATTGTAAATAAAAGGACGAGGAGTACATAAATAAATCGCCTACAATTTCTTCAAGCACATATCCACATATTCTTCTAAGAGACTTCCATACTCGAACCAGAACTATTTATTCTCTCATTCCAAGAACGAGAAAAAGTTTTAGAAGAACTTTCTTTCGGGGGAACTGCAATACATGCTAACAATATAAAACCATCTTTGCCTCAAACTGAATACGTATTTTCATATGACATTTAATACAAGCACGTGCGCGTAAACACAAACTTATATACAGCCATATATAAGGTATATAGTGCTTAAAAAATCACAGTAGATGCACGTGACTTCATTAAATAAGCGAATACTAAGACATTGTCTTAGTAAAGACGAAAGCGTTTGGATTTCTGCCTATCATTTTCCTGTGGTATTCGCTTATATAAAGTATATAGTATATCATCACTTAGCGTCCCTTGACCAAAAGGGTTGAAAAAACAGGTAATATAAAAATACAGATTATCGCCCAATGTAACCATCGAATAAAAGTAAAAAAAAAAAAAAAAAAAAAAAAAAGCCATCAGCCATGCACTTCTAATCGACGACTCGTGCCGCAAACCACCTTCCTCCTCCTCCTCCTCCTCCTCCTCCTCCTCCTCCCACGCAATTCCCTTAAGAAAAAGAATAACTCAGGCCCCCAAACATCATAAAAAGAAACCCTGTAACTAACAAAGAGTAGAGTAAGGAGAGGCCATTACCTCGTCCTAACAACCTCGCCCAGAGAGATAAAGCCATAAGAATCCGGGGCAATTTCCTCCAGGCAATATCTCTGTTTGGTTGCTTACGTCAAACCTCGCGAATTTATAGTAAAGTTATTACGGCCGCGGATCCCGTCTCTGCATTGGCGCTTGAGACGAACTATGAGATGATTTCTCGGGATTTCCTCCTTGTAACTGCGGTTGGGGGGAACACGCGGCAAATGTATTAATTTATGTGGAATGATGGTCTTGCACTATAGCTTGCGATGAAATGCACACGACCATGCGCTAAGTCGAAACTCAAGTTGTTTGTGCCGGTGAAAGAAAGGAGAGAGAATGCATAGGCATATACATATCTCAATCTGTCTGTCTATCTTTATCTATATATTGATACATGAATGCATGTATGTAAGTGTGTATATATATTATATATATATTATATATATATATATATATATATATATATATATATATATATATATAATACCTATATATAATGTGATCCATATATTATCTATTGGTAAGGAATGAGTTTGCCGTTTCTAATCTGGTGCCAGCTTGACTTATTTCTGGCCTATATGTATGTATGTATGTATATATATATATATATATATCATATATATTATAGATATATATATATTATATATATATTATATATACATCTAAAAGGTTTAAAGCCAATCTGCAACCTCATAACCCCAGGGACCCCAAAAGGGGTGGGAGACGAGTAAGGAGAAGGCGCAGTAGATAAGTGAATAAACTAAATATGAGAACGTAACCCGCACAGAAAAATATACAAGCTAAATGACAAATAAACTATGAAGTGGGACTCATGTTCGCCTGCTCAAACGAAATAGTATTTGCTGAAAGTTGTAACTTTTGTCGTTCCAACGATTCAACTTCATGATTAAAAAGATAATTCCACAGTTTGGGCACAACAGCAACGAAAGTTCTAGAAAACTGGTTTTGTTTTCTTTGCTGTTGTTCGTCTGTTGCTTTTATTTATTTTTTTTTTTTTTGGGGGGGAGGGGGGCACATTGAACTGAAGGGTCACTCGCAGCAGCATGATGATTCAACTGTTAAAAGAGGGTGGAAAGTAAGATGAAGGAAAGCACATATGAACGGAGATACAATAAAAGAATTGAACGTGGTTGCAGCAAGGGGCCGAAGGGACGCTGCAAAGAACCGTGAGGAATTGTTGCATACTTTTTATGGACCATGATACATAATGCAATATAAGCATTGATAGCCTAAAAGTGCATGTTTACCTGCACACGGCATACCTATGTAATTTAAAGAAATCTCGGCAAATAACATGTAATCTTTAAACGAGCCCCCACTGAAAAACGCCCTCAAATTCGATTGCAAGCACAAACATGGGCCCAAGAAGAAGAACAAAAAAAAATACAGCTTACAAGTTTGCATGCAAATGGCCTTTCGCAGCCAACGTAAACACGTGACATATTCAGGACACTTTATAAGACGTTGAATGAACCTCCACCGGAACTCAACAGACACAAGCAGATTCGCGAGAGACTCTTTAGCCTGATCACAACACTTCACTCTCCAATTAAGTTCGATTTGACAAGGTCACCTTTCCACATTTTTCATCCCATGGAATTTCAATGGGGACGTCTATTCTTTAGACAATCCCTGGCAGAGGTTGATATTAAGAAATATAATAATAAAATAATAATAATAATAATAATAATAATAATAATAATAATAATAATAATAATAATAATAATAATTAATAATAATAATATGTTAAAAGATCCAGTTTTTCCATCTATATGTATAAAATATTTATATAATTACAGGATCTTCTGTGTGTATGTATGTATACTACACACACACACACACACACACACACACACACACACATATATATATATATTATATATATAATATAGATAGAATTATAGATTATATATATATATAGTTGAGGATCTTGTAACCATAAAAACCACAAGAAATAGTGTTCTGTCTATAATGGCAGCAGTAACCATTGCAAATTTCCCATAGAACAACAGATAAACAACTTTGAATGAAAAGCAAACATTCGTCCCCATTCTAATTCTGCCCAGATGAATATTACATATGAATAACACAATGCAAGTACAAGGGAAAAATTCCTTACGCAAAACCAGCGAGGAAAAAGACCATCACCTTAGGCAACACAGAAGAACTCCACAGGGTTGAGGAGGAGGAGGAGGAGGAGGAGGAGGAGGAAAAAGAAAGGAGCGAGCCTCAGGAGGTAGGAAATGAGGGGAACGGTTGAGGAGAGAGAGAGAGAGAGAGAGAGAGAGAGAGAGAGAGAGAGAGAGAGTCTTCATCCTATCTCGTTATACCATGAGGAAATTGTCCGGGGTTCTTTCTCCTTAATGGCCTTGGAAATTGGTGGACATTTTTCTCCCTTTGGTTGTATAACAAGGTGTAATTTTTTTTGCACTCTCAGAGTTTTCACTCCATTTTTTGGCTTTAAAAAAATAATATAACGGACACAAAGCATACAGCTAAAATACGCAACTCGCCCCTCAGGCCCCCTTTCTCTAATTAAAAATACACGAAAGATTCACCATGAGGAAAAATCTAGTAAATTTCCTGTCTCTTTTAAATTTCCTGTCTTTTAAATTTCCCCTCTTTTAAATTTCCTCTCTTTTAAATTTCCTCTCTTTTAAATTTCCTGTCTCTTTTAAATTTCCTCTCTTTTAAATTTCCTGTCTCTTTTAAATTTCCTTAATTTTAAATTTCCTGTCTCTTTTAAATTTCCTCTCTTTTAAATTTCCTTTCTCTTTTAAATTTCCTCTCTTTTAAATTTCCTCTCTTTTAAATTTCCTGTCTTTTAAATTTTCTCTCTTTTAAATTTCCTGTCTCTTTTAAATTTCCTGTCTCTTTTAAATTTTCTCTCTTTTAAATTTCCTATCTCTTTTAAATTTCCTGTCTCTCGATTACTCTATATGGGTAGAGCTATACAAATAACCATTTAACAATAGATAGTAAATGCTTTTTTTTAAATAATATATATATGTATATATATATATATATATATATATATATATATATATATATATATATCTTTTTCCTCTCATTAGAAAGGGGTGGAGCTACTTAGGCTAGAGCCTTCCAGTCCTAAAAAAAATCTATAGGGATGAAGTTGCTGGCCCATCCCATTTCTTGACCCCAGACGATGTTCGTGTCGATTTACAGTTGGATCGACTAATTATTATTGTTGTTTATTATTATTATTATTATTATTATTATTATTTTTTATGACTCAAAGTTCAAGCTTCCAAATAATATGGTGTTCATTTGGAAGAAATTAAAGAATACAATAGGAAATACAGAATGAAAAGATCAGATAGTAGAAAGAAAGATAAAATAACAAATTAATCAATATATATATATATATATATATATATATATATATATATATATACATGTAAAAAAATCATTAAAAGTACAAGGAAAATTGTCTTAAATTAGCAATGTACCATATTGCATCTCGGAGAGACTGCTCCTCTCAGGTGTGACATGCAACACCAGAGTTCTCTAAATGAGCTACGGCAACAGCAGTGAAATCTAGTCTATATACCACTTCCAGTCAACGACGGGTGTAGTCGGTTGGATTGGGAGAGGGAGATTGGAAAGAAATATATATACATACATATATATATAATATATATATATATATATATATATATATATAATATATATGTGTGTGTGTGTGTGTGTGTGTCTATATATATATTATTATATTATATATATATATATATTATATATATATATATATATATAATATATATATATATTTTTTTTTCTTAGTATTAGTGACCAAAACTGTACTGCATAGTCAAGATAGAGAAAAAAGAATGTGCTAATAAAGAATTGGGAGAGAGAGAGAGAGAGAGAGAGAGAGAGAGAGAGAGAGAGAGAGAGAGAGAGAGAGAAAAGCAAGTAAGGTAATAGGAAATGTGCAAAGAGACTGTCTCAACGATGCTGCTAAGGTTAGATTATATACTGAAGATTTTTGAGCCAGCTCTCCTCTATGGCAGCGAAGTGTGGATTCTGAGTGTAAATGAAATTTAAAAAAAGAAAAGGGTGGAAGGTGTAGAAACTACTTGTCTGTGTAGCAAAAGTGGCATTGGAAGAGCTGAAGGGGTGAGTATATGGAGGGGAAAAAAAGGAAAAAAAAAAGGCGGTAAAGAAATTAGCAAACATGAAAAGATGGAACAGGGTATTTTGGACAGATTCGGTCAGACAGAGAGACCAGTTTTGGACTGATTCGGTCAGATAGAGACCAGAGGACGATTGCTGGCGAAAAGAAAGTGTATTTTGGAAACACTGGGAGGAAGAGGGAAAGAAAACCTAGAGAGAGGTATTGGAAAGGAGTGGCCTTAACTTTCAGGAAACGAATGAAAGCGTGGAAATGGTGCAGTGGGTCCTTGTGCGGAGCGAGTCTTGTACTCCATTCCTTTCGATGAAAACGATTCAGGACTTTTTCCTTGAATAATTACTTGTATGCTGTTGACCTAGGCGGTAAATTATGTATCTGGTAGTTAGTTCACTGAAGTGAGGACCATATAGGGTGGAGATGGGAATGTGGTTAGTTAATTAAGAACAATAATGAAGCCATCCGGCAACTTCCACGAAAAGATGCATAAACGGGGCAAGATATACGTGTGTATATATGCATATATATACATGTATATATATGTATATACATATGCAGAGTATATGTATAGTATATATATTGTATGTGCGATATACATATATATCATACTATATATATTAATAATATATATATATATATTATATATAATATATTATATATTTATTATTATTTATATTATTCCATGTGCTATATACATCATTAACAGTAGTAATATTGTATAGTATATAGATTAGTATGTGGTGATAATATAATATTATATATAATACTATATTTTTTATATATTGTTTTTTCCACTTCCTTTTTCTTTTATGCCCCCTCCCCCCCCCCCCCCCCCCCCTTTACTTCCGCTGCTGTCGCTGCTGAAATACAGCTTTTTCAGGGCTGCCTTTCCAACGATTTTTAATATCGTCTGTATCGGAAATCACTTGTTTCGGAAATATCCATCTGCCGATACCCAGGAATTTCCTGCAGCTGTCCTGTCGCAGCTTATACATGAAGGATGGTTCATATCCCACGAATCACTAAGCTGTTGTAGAAATGATAGCTAGGTTTAGGCACTTAAGAGAGAGAGAGAGAGAGAGAGAGAGAGAGAGAGAGGATTACAAGTCACTTTGCCAATACAAAAGCTATGGATGTGAAACGACTCATAAACAAAGATATGTCAGAGAGAGAGAGAGAGAGAGAGAGAGAGAGAGAGAGAGAGAGAGAGTTACAATTCATTTTGCGAATACAAAGCTATGTATGTGAAACGACTCATAAACAAAGGTATGACAGAGAGAGAGAGAGAGAGAGAGAGAGAGAGAGAGAGAGAGAGAGACATTTGCAATTATTTAGTCTGTCGTTAAAACACTACTGATAAAAAAAATATGTACAAAAATCGCATACGGTGTACATGTAAAAATGCCACACATTCGAATTAACAAATACCTTGACTAATGCCGAAGAAAATGTGATGGTCTAATTCCGAATCCGTTTTCTTTGTCCGAAGAAAACAGAATAAGGGCTACTCCCTTTTAGCGTCCAAAGACATACTATCAAATGCGTTAAGCAAATGTAAGTCACATACTTAAATTCATCGCTCTCGCCTCTTACATAATTCACAGGATCCCTAATTCGAATTTCCGCTTTTCCCTTTATGCATCCATTTCCAAACTTAGAAACTTCATACTGAATTAGAGAATTAATTATGACATGACATGGCTGTTAATTACTTCCCCTTCCTTCTTTTTCAAGGGACGGTAATCCCAGAGGGAAATAATCTCGTATACTGAGTTCGATCATTAGAATGGCAGCTTCTCGGAAAGCATGTCCCCCCTCAATCGCAAGCATCGAAAATCAATGGTATCGACCTACGTAAGGTTCTCTAGAACGGCAAATTGCGCTTCGCAGCCTTCTCGGGTCTTTGTTTAGGCTAATCAGTGTTGGTGCTCCTGACACAAAATCGTTACTAGAAAATACGCCCGGCAAAAAATCAAGAGAAAAAGGACGACATACTTCAAGATGATGTATTAAGTGCTCAGCGCTTCATCAGTTATTTTTATTTTATTTTATTTTTTTTTATGGAAAATCATCAGTTTTTGTAAAGAGAAAGATGAACTTTCCTTTGTTATTACGGAAACATTACAACAACAGTTTTTTTTTCTTTTTTTTTTTATTATTCTGACAGTAAATCTCCGCAGTGGATATTATTGTAATATATGGAGGATGCCACAGGCAGTCAATCAAGACTTACTTCAGTGATATCGGCTGCGTATATTTACTGGCAACTGACGAAACAGCTACAAATCTTAAAAGTTATTAGCCAGTCACTATTACCCTCAGTGATATCGCCTGCTGTTATTTACTGTCAGCTGAAGAAAAACAGCTATACAGAACTACAAATCTAGAGATCTTATAGCTTTAAAAATGCTTTGATCTCAATCCCGTTGTCATAGCAACGTCTTACTGATCAAGGATGTCACGCTCAGAACTTTACTTCCTTGGCATGTTTATGATGGTCGCGTCGATTTGCTAACAAAGGCCATCAGTTTTCTCTTACGAAGGTTGATCAGTGACTTTTAAAAGCACCAAATGCACAAGCAACTGACACTGCATTATCGTGTGCATGTCACCATTATACAAAACTGAATTCATCTCGTTATCCAAATCTTGTTTGTATGGTGTTTTTACGTTACATGGAACCAGTGGTTATTCAGCAACGGGCCCAACGGCTTCACGTGACTTCCGAACCACGTCGAGAGTGAACTTCTATCACCAGAAATACACATCTCAAACCCCTCAGTGGAATGCAAGAGATTCAAACTCGCGGCCACCGAGGTGGCAGGCCAAGACCATACCGATCACACCACTGAGACGCTCGTTATCCAAATCGAATGCATTTAAATGAGACTTTAAGATAAAATTACGTATAACTTATATTCATCATAACCAGTATATTCGACATCGACCAGTATTCCTGGTGCTGCAAACATTAAGGTCCTTTATGTAACAGGGTATACCTTACCTGAGATGGAACTACTATGTGTAACAGCTTATCATTATAATAATTGCTGTTGCCAATGTTACCTACTTCAGTATCATTATTCGTTACAGTTATTCAAGTTGTGACGCTTCCGGTAATTACTGGACGTAATGATTAACACTCTATCCGTTTACAAATGCACAAGTAACACAATCCTCTTCTTGATATATAATACTTTCTAAATCCCTTTCATTAAAGCCACCCCAATGCATCGGATTGAAAATTAATTTTAGCCAATCTACATATCTATGGCCAATCCCTCATGATAATAAGATAGATAGAGAAGATAGAAAATGGATGGTAAGATATATTCACTCAATAAAAAACAAGTAAATAAAAAATTCTTATTATTTTAAAAATGATAAGAAATTATACATTCTTAACATATCAAAAATGATAAGAAATAAAAAGTTTTGATTATATCAAAAATAAAAAATTATAAAATTTTATCACAGCAAAAATGATACGAAATTAAAAATTCTGATTATATTAAAAATAAGAAATAAAATCTTATCATAGCTAAAATGCTAAGAAATAAAAAAAATTCTGATTATATTATAAGGAATCATAAAATCTTATCATATAAAATTAAGAAATTAAAAATTCTGATTATACGAAAAATAAGAAATTATAAGTTCTTATAAAAAATTATAAGAAATTAAAAAATCTGATGATATTAAAAATTAGAAATTAAGTTTCTTACATAAAAAATGATAAGAAATAATAAAAATTCTGATTATATTAAAAATGATAAGAAATTATACATTCTTGTCATATCCCAAAAAAATTATAAGAAATAAATAAAAAGTCTTGGATTATTATTTAAGAAAAACTGACAAGAAATGTATTTAAAGAATGAAAGTCAACCAAAAGATGACTTGGAGCATGAAGTATGCCAATTGACAGACTGAGATTCATAACAAAAATTAATTTCGTGCATGAAATATTTCATTCAAGACATTTGTTCATTCAAGGAAACTAAGTTTTACGGTTAATTCGGAGACTGTTCGTTTTAACGCATCGCTGAAAGTACCTGGTGCTTCTAAAAACAGGTATTGAAAAATATCATAATATTAAAATAACCGTCCAAAGGAAAAAAGTAGCAATTTAGTCCATGAAGGAAACAAGACTAACTTGCATGACATACTGCAAAAAAAAAGTCCCTTAAAATCCCAGTATATATATTCCCTGAAAAGTATACGATATAAAGCACTTTAACCATTTAGTGAATCGATAATCTACCACTGGTTGTATT
>NC_061094.1:38475320-38477820 GCF_015104395.2 Macrobrachium nipponense
TATATATAATATATATATATATATATATACACACGTATATATACACACATAGACGACTATGCATTTAAGCGTGTATATGCAAGTGATATACGTTAAAATATATATATATATATATAATATATATATATATATATATATATATATATATATAAATATATATATACATACACACATATAATATATTACATGAATGTATGTGTATATATTGAAAGTAATCCTAAAAATGTCAATAAAACCATCAATTCCAAATCTATACTAAACACGCGAAAGGAACTCTTAAGCAGGTCTTTTCTGATAAGAACGAAGTACTTCATAACTTAATAAAAAAAATATCGAGTCTCACTCTCAAAATAAAAACCAAATAACCGAAGTCTCGGAAGGAGTTCATATAGGCTTTCTCGTTCATCCCCAGAGAGAGAGAGAGAGAGAGAGAGAGAGAGAGAGAGAGAGAGAGAGAGAGATCCGCTTCTCCCTTTCACTTTCATCTAGGTATACAATATTGTCCTATCGGCACTAAATTCAGGAGTCACATTCATTCTTATCTTTACGATCCTTTGGCTGCTGTCTTCTTTCACCCACGGACATTTATTTTCCTTTGTGTGTGTGTGTGTGTGTGTGTGTGTGTGAGTCTGTTTTGAATGTATGTGACCTTGAGTGTATGGAAAAGGAAACTAAAAATATAGAAGAAGACGATGGAAAAGGATTTGTCTTAAAAAATAAAGAAATAATCTTTAAGGAAACAATATTTTTAAAAAAATACAGGAATTATCTTTAAAGAAAAACATATTATTTCTGAAAAAATAAAGAAATAATCTTTAAAGAAAAAAATGACATTGTTTCTGAAAACAACAAAGAAATAATCTTTGATGAAAAAAACTATTTCTGAAAAAAATAAAGATATACTCTTTAAAGAAAAAACTATTATTTCTGAAAAAATTAAGAAACAATCTTTAAAGGAAAAAAATACTATTATTTTTGAAAAATCAAATCAAGAAATAACCTTTAAAGTAAATTATCTTTAAAGAAAAAATAATATTATTCATAAAAAAAATTAAGAGCAAATCTTTAAAGAAAATATACTATTTTTTCAGAAAAAAAAATCAACAAATAATCTTTAAAGAAAGAAAATATTATTTCTGAAAAAAATAAGAAATATCTTTAAAAAAAAACTATTATTTCTTAAAAAAGAAATAATCTTCAAAACTACTATTAAATTTCAAAAAACTATTATTTCTGAAAAAATAAGAAAATAGTCTAAAGAAAAAAAACTATTTGTGAACTTTTGAAAAAATTTTCGTAATACGATTCTGCTTCATCCGTGCTAATTTTCATCACTTCTTTATTGATAATGTAATTTGCAATCTTTCTTAATCAATAAGGGCTGCTAAATGTAATTAAGGAGGCAGGCGATGAACGGTTATACGTTACGTCAGACGAAATAATTGGCAATCACGTATCGACTAATCAATTATCAGTGAGAAATGGCTATAACCAGAATGGCTACTTGTGAATGTGCATACATACAAAAATAAAAAGTAGTTTTATTAAGACGAACAGATTTGTCTTCAAAGAAATTCATCAATTTCTGCATTGTATTTTATCACTTTGACAAAAATATTACGTTTGTAGAGACTCTAAACTTGGTTATGAAACTACATAGATACTTAAATCATAAACTAAAACCTCCATCCAATTTGAACAGACTTCATCTTGCCTTTACTAAAAACAACAGTTCCAAAGTTGCATTTTCTGCCTCAGTGGCATGATAGGTATGGTCTTGACCTGCCACCTCATTGGCCGCTAGTTCGATTCTCGGGTATTTCTGGTGATAGAAGTTCACTCTCCACGTGGTTCGGAAGTCACGTAAAGCCGTTGGTCCAGTTACTGAATAACAACACACTGGTTATAGCTATGCAACGTAAAAACCCATACAAACAAACAAAGTTGCATTTAAAAGCAATCTTTCTCTCCGCCTTGCGTCATTAACACAGCTTTTATTTTTCCGCAAACAATACTTCGTGATAGATTTTTCCCAAGCCATTAATTACCAGTACTCTTTCTCCTCTCGAACAGCAGAGATGGAAACATTATTTTATCCTTCGTTCCCTGAATTCGTTCTTTCACTTCCGGTACCGGCTGGCCATCCATCAATTTCCAGAGAACACATTACCGTTAGACATGCGCAACTTCATACGCTTGCACGCACAAGGAGAGGCACTCGCATGTACACATGCACACATTATATACTCTCACACACAGATATGTATGTATATATCTGAGTATATAGCGTATAATATATATATATATATATATATATATATATATATATATATATATATATATATATTATATATATATACTATATAGATATATATATAATATATATATATATATATATATATATATACATACATAAATGTATGTATATATAGCGGTTATTACAATTACATACTTGTATAGTAAAAGTGACCAGTACGTTTTAAATAATATATATATATAT
>NC_061094.1:38482820-38487820 GCF_015104395.2 Macrobrachium nipponense
TAATATATATGTATTTCAGTAAAATGCCAGTAAATCGACTCGAGTACACCAAGTGGAAAGGAAAGAGTGAATTACAAAATCTTCAGTCACCCTAAAAAACAGAACTATAAATAATCTATCTGTCTTTTAAATAGGTTTGTTTATCCAAAAAACAATTAAAAGAATAATTGGACATACTTGCGTTTCCGGAATTTGATAAAAATGAACGGTGAAGGAAGGCCATTGAGGTTAATAAATGATGAAACATTGAAAAAAAAAACTACAAAAGATTTTCTATTAATAGTTTTCATGTTTATCTTTTTTTTAAATGGCAAATTGAGAGTTAGGCAAAAAAATAAATAAATGCCCAATGATAATTTATCATTTAAAAGCAGGAAATGTTCTCTAACAATAAATGAATTCGGAAAGAGTTCACGTAACCCTCCCAGCCCTTCTCTTTATCCTTCTGTCTATTTTTAGTGAATAATATAAGAGAAAATGAAAATGCCGTCATAACCGCTCCATCATCTTCAGCCGAAGTCGATCTAAGGCATGGCCACCGAATCCAAAGGCGAGATCCCTAACATAAACCTACTTAATTGGAAATGACAAAACAATAATGCTGCCAAACACAAACACGAGACAACACATAAGCTAAAGATAACTGGGTTGCTGCAATATATCAAATAACGGGTTAGGCCACAAACACCCGGGGCTTTCGTCCCGAGCCAGCTTATGTATTGCCAATACCGAGCCGTTGTTGCTTGTTTGTGCGGGAGAGAGACGACGACGGCCCATAGAGATGGTGTAATCGACATATTATTTTTCACAATGGTTTCGTTCCCACAGGTGGGTGTTTGAAAGTCCAAATAACTGTCACGGTAAAAACAAAGGCCAAAAGGCATCAAACTGCCAAGGATAACCCAAAATAGCTAAGTTAGCTAAATGGTATTAGGAAAGTGGAACACAACAAATACTTCTTATTTTCAGACTACTCCAATACCTCAACTTTTGCTTTTTTTTTATTTGACTTTTTCGAAGTTCTGAATTGGTTCGGTTCGGTTTAGCTGTTTTATTTTTGTTTACTTGCGTGTAACAGGATTACACACAAAAATATGTGAAATCGTTTTATTTCCTTTCATTGCCAAGGCATTCACAATGAATCAAACTTTCAAGTTCAAAGAGCCCTCATTCTGATCAAAATTAAGTTATTTAGGAAAACAGCTGAATGCTATTCAGGTAATTATGAAAACCATTATCACATGTACCGGGAACAATACTGGAACAACTCTCATCCTTTTGCAGTAAACAAAACGTTTATAACATTTTGGCGATAGAAAAATACATCTAAAACCAAAATATTTCAAATGGTATTTTGAATTTTACCTGTATTTTATGTCATAAGCATAAAATCTGGCATCCTCTTCTTAGCTTTAGTTGCTTTATATTCACAAAAAAATTAAATATTTTATTGTTGTAATGGGACCCTCACAATCCCAGAAAACAGGATTTTGCGTCTGGATGACCTATTCTTAATATATTTATATGTATCTGTGCCCCATTTCCATTTCTGTGCTGTAAAGAAAAGAAATAGCATAAATTCTAGCATCCTCTTGTGATCTTCATTTGTTTTCAGAAAAAAAAATCAAATCAAATCATTCATCCTTTCAACGGGGACTATGCAATACCACTAAACCAATTTTCTGAATCAGGATGCCCCAATCTCCATACATCTATTTTTGCTGACCCAATTTCATATCTTTCCTGTTGAATGAATAGATATATAAGATTATATATATATATCGATATATAAGAAGATATCAAGAGATTATAGATATGAAGATATAAACATATGAAAAAAAAAAAAAAAATACGATCAAATGTTTTCTTCAGAATAACCCAATCCTCATACATCTATATATGTTGTGACCCAATTCATGTCTTTGCTGTTAAATATATATAAAATAAATCAAATGCCTTCCTAGGAATGACCCAATCCTCAAACATCTACCTATATTGACCAAATTTCACATCTGCACAGTTAAATAATATATATATATTATATAATATATATATATATATATATATATTATATATATATAAATATACATATATAAAAATATATATATATACGTGTATATATATATATATATATATATATATATATATTATATATATATATATATATATATATATATATATATAAATAAGAACTATCAAATGCTTTCCTCAAGTCTAAATTGTCACCCAACTTCATATCTTTGCTGTTAAAAACATAAGTAAAGTACAACCAGATTCCTAGACCCAATACTATTACTCTAGTGTTGAATATATATATATATATATATATATATATATATATATATATATATATATATATATATCTATATATATATATAATATATATATATAATATATATATATATATAAATGTATGTATGTATGTATCTGTCTATCTGTCTATATATAAGAACAATCAAATGCATTGGAAAGGAACCATTTCCGCCCTTGACCTCATCATCCTCCTCGGCCCAATGCGCCCCATGGGGCCCCATCCCCCCCTCCCCCCCAACCCCCCCAACCGCCCTCTCCCCACCCCACTTGCCTAATCGCCTCCGCTCTCCTGCAGGAAAGTGCCGTCATTGCCACACTCGCGCCAAGTACCTGAGAAGGGCAGAGCCAGCTTCGACTCCGGTCGGCGTCGCGCGGCTGGGCCAACAGCAGCCCTCCCAATAACAGCACCAGCAGCAGCAGCAGCAGCACCGCCAACAACAGCGACGGCGATGGCGGCAACAGCAGCAGCAGCAGTAGCAGCAGAAGTAGCAGCAGCAGTGGCAGCGGCGGAGGCGGCGGTGGAAGCGGCGGCGGTGGTGGCGGCGGCAGCGGCAGCGGGAATGGCGGGAATTCCGGAGGTGGCAGCGGAAGCAGTAGCAGCAACAACAATAACAACAACAACAGGCTGGTGCGACAAGTATCGGTGTCGGATACTCGACGGCGGTCGCGCAGCGCTGAAAGATACGACGCTCAAAAATGGATCATAGGTTAACTGAGAGAGAGAGGAGAGATTGATGAGAGATCCTGGAGGGAGATTTGAGAGTGGAAGAGAGAGTTGAGACGAGACTGGGAAGATGAGAGAGACGAGAGAGATATAATTCTTCTTCTTTGGGAAACTATCAAGGAGTACAATTTAATTCTATAATTACTGGTTATACATAATTTTCTTTTAAATATAGAAAAAAATCTCAATCCTCATGGAACTGATGCATGGCTAAAATTTATACTAGAGAGAGAGAGAGAGAGAGAGAGAGAGAGAGAGAGAGAGAGAGAGAGAGAGAGAGAAGATTCGTGAACACTGGTTAGGCCCATACAGGCTTTCGTGTCTACGAGTATCATACTGTTCTTTCATCCACTTCTTACTTCTTGATAGTTCATATTCGAAGATGCAACGAATCCTAAGCCAGCAATTCGTGAATTAATCGACGTAATTCTCGTCACTAGCTTGAACGACAGCTTCTCGTTGCCATGGCAACGAAAACATAAACTGTCAGAGATTAACTATCAGCCAGTTTCTGGTTGTTTATTTCAATGGCCATTTGTTACCATAGCAAGTATCATCTTACAAGAAGACTATTCAAACGGAAGACTAAATGTAACCGCAATTGCATCTAGCGATGGTTATAATTGTGATATATAACACCATTATAAATCCATAATGAATAAATATGCATGTGCTATAAACATCTTGTGAGTTACATAGTCGAATAAAAAAACAAATGCATTCTTGTCACACAATACTCTAAGGCTATTCATACAAGAAGATAATAATGAAAAATAAAAAATATAATCCAAGAATTCATAAATATGTTAATGGGATCAATAAAAAAAATGAACGCGTTCTTAACAAAGTGAAACTTGGAAAACGACTGCAAGCAAGACCCAACTAAGGATGTCGCCCATGAAACGGCCTCTTTCAAGCTTCGTCCACACCAGACGCCCCGACAGGAGCCATGGGACTACAACGGTTAGTTAATTGCAGAGGCAGCGACGACAAATGACCTCCATTAGTCGTAATTACCTGCGAAAAGAGACGGCGAAATTAACTCGTTCCTATGTTCTTCGTCATTAGGCCGTAAAATGGGAGAATCTGTTGAATTGCAACGGTTTAGATATTACGATTAAAGTCATTTTTTCCTCTATTTTTCGCTTTCATGTGAGAACTACGATCCTTCGCTCGGCCGTGAATCTCTCTAGAATACTTGGTAATCTTATTATTATAAGAAAACGCAATGGTTTACCAGTGAAATCTAGTTCATTTACCGTTTACAGCTTAGACAAAGACGAGCACGACTCTTGGACTAAGGAAGAACATTAACCTAACAGAACTTCGAGGCACTAGGGGTAAAAAAAAAAATGGTATTTAAATTAATACAGTATCCTAAGAAAAACCAAGCGACGAAACAAGCTCTCTTACCGTGGAAGATATCAGGCTGAGAACTGTTCTCATGCATGTATGTATATAGGAGTGAGATTCATTTAATTCTATAAAATGACTACCTTTTACATTTTATTTTCTAGGAGTACCAAAATGACTACCTTTTACATATTTTCGAGAACTACCAAAATGATTACCTTTTATATACTATTTTCGAGAAGTAACAAAACGACTACCTTTTACATACTATTTTCGAGAGAGAGAGAGAGAGAGAGAGAGAGAGAGAGAGAGAGAGAGATCCCCCTCACGTTTCTTGTCTTATGTGAGTAAACAGTCTTTGATTGGGTGCCCCATCCTTGGACCAGTCATTTTCTCCATCTCCCACCACGTGTGCTACACGTTATCTAAAAAAAAAAAAAAATGGGCAGCCTAGGGAGAGAATAAGGCGAAAACAGGACGGTTATATTCAATTTAACGTAAAATAGTTGCAATAATTAGAGTAAACCCCGTCTGCCTGGAGATGAAAGCAGTTCCTCGCTGGACGGGTGGTTTTCGCGCCTGGCTGCCAATCCGGCAGTCAAAAATTCGA
>NC_061094.1:38499697-38502197 GCF_015104395.2 Macrobrachium nipponense
TTTCTCCAACTACCACCCAACCACCATAGAACAAGCAGTTGACAATAGAAACATTCCCCACGAAGATCAAGACGAATTCTGGAAAGAACGAGGGCTCAACCGCCTGATCATTCATAATTTGAACTAGCGTTGTTTCCTAACCGTTGTTTTTTCAAATGCTTGTGCTCTTTCTTGTCAGTTCCTTGAGGTGACATATCACACTTTAGTGAACAAGACCACAGTTGATGGTCGAAAGCGTTAATCCTATACAAGTAATATATATTTTAAACTACAAGAGGAATTTACTTCATTGTGGATTGTATCCCCATTTACTTAGAGGTACGACATAGTACCTGGCTTCTGCATATATAATATATATATAATATATATATATTATATATATATATATATATATATATATAATATGTTATATATTATCATAGGCACTGAAAATTTTTATAATAAAGTCAACGATGCCTCTTTTACACTGCTTTGTGACGGAAAGTTTAGAAGAAAAAAAACAGATATCGAAGTGATAATTTGAGTAAAACAACAATAACCACATACACATTATATATATATATATATATATATATATATATATATATATATATATATATATATATATATATATATGGATATATATATACATATATATACTATATATATATATATATATATATATATATATATATATATATATACCTTGAATACGCCCTTCTTCAGTTCCTAAAATACAAAAGAATAACTTGATATACATAAAACTACAGTTACCTTTAAAAATACTTTCTGGAGATTGCCTTCACCTTCAATAAATAACCGTCCCATTCATATACTTTTGAGCAACCAGTATAATTAGAAAGGTTATATTAACAGTCATCTTTACTTAGTAGCCTTACCCAGGTCGTATTCTGTTGTGCAATCCAATATATATACCAGCCTACGTCAAAATTCATGAACCATGACCATGAAATTACTCATACTGAACGATTAAATTGGAGGGTATGTAGCACTCGTCATTTTGAAAAGTTTTTTTCGTACGCATTTTAATGATCAAAGCTTGTAATCCCTGTCACGTTTAATACTTCATGCCTTAATCCCTACTGAAAATATAACAAATATAACGATCCGTGGGATTGGCCATGTCAGCAACAAAGGCTCCATCAAAGCTGAAGAGGAATTTGCATATGGAAAAATCAGATACTAATTATGTCATACTTAAATACACCGGTACATATTAACGGTAAGAATTTTAAACACCATTAACGACTTGCATAAGGAAGAGTGGCAACACAATTGGAGTTTTAAAGTAGTTTCCAGTGGCTGAGGCATAAAGAACTCAAGGTAACCAAGAATGGCAAACAATTAGGTGTATAGCGGTTGTTATAAGAAATGAGCAATGATATAACAGTCATAGATACGGTATTACAAAAAGATCCCACAGTTCACCCTAATTGTGAAGAAGTCCATTTCTAGGAAATAAACTAATTCATGTGGAAAATAGTGAAAAATTAAGTAGTAATAACAGCACAAGACTATCTTACAAAGTAAAACAATTCACGAGTCACAACATCATTAAGTTCGAGATTTTAGCGTTGCGAATGTTATCAGTATGTCTAAAAATAACCATTCATGAAATTCAAAATCAGCCAGAGAAAAATTAAAATAAAGTCTTGAATCCCTTCTAAGGAATAAACCTAATGGGCGTTTTATTAAAACGATATAAGTACAATAATATAAGTAACAACGTCCTAAACGGAAACATTGTCACGTGCCACCTCGTAGAGTTAATAAAGTTGTTTTTCTTCTTCTTCTTTTGCAAAAATAATGTTATGATAACATTTTTGTACTTAAATAATTTGACAATTTTGCTAAAAGCCGGAGGTATATTTTGCCAATAACTGTAGACAATTTTAGATTAACTCTATTTGGTCATCACCTGATGTAGGAAACCACCACTTTCTAGAAAAATTAATAAATGTTAGATGATATTAGTTTACTTTAGGGAATGAAATCCAAATTGTATTTTACATGGGCTAGGAAGACCATTTCAATGCGTACATAAAATAATGTCACCAAATCTGCTATTTAACGCTACACATTAAGAACTGTTAACTGAAAACATCTTTCAAATGTATGCCTATCTAACGAACAAAACATTATTTCAGTCGTATTACCAACTGCCACCAAGTTACGAGGAAGCACTGGCAAACACCATGACCGGAATGGCCGTTTCCTCCAACGTGAGGGAGTCTCCCCCCCGCAACAACACCCCAAGCCCAACACCACACCCCAACATAGCAGCCATCGTCTCGTCTACAGGTAGGTTCCTGCCTTTTCGAGGTCGTGAACTGAACCGAATAAGGCCAAGCACTGGGACCTATGAGGTCATTCAGCGCTGAAATGGAAACTGGTAGTAAAAGGGTTGATAGGTGTAACAGGAGGAAAACCTCGCAGTTGCACTATGAATCAATTGTTAGGAGAAGGTGGAAAGTAAGATGAAGAAAGAGAATATGAAAGG
>NC_061094.1:38507197-38547197 GCF_015104395.2 Macrobrachium nipponense
TCAAATTTTCTAGGAAATCCAACCTCTAAGACCCTCGAAACCTAGTCATTCTTGTGTGACGTTGTTCTCTTAATACTGTCGATGCGGATTTGTACAGAGCCGCACCTAAAAGTATTTCAAATGCCATCTGAGAACAACCCAGATGCATAATCACTACAAATCATGGCAACACTGTAGAGCCATGCTACAATTATTCATGAGACGTTCATCTAACAATCTTTACAAGAAGTCATAAATGAAATGAAAGTCACTAACTTTTAGGGAACTTTTTCAAATATTGATGCTGATTATACTGTCTACCAATTTACTGCAGATCAAGTTTTACATGCCAACATGAAAAGACGGAAATTTAAAACCTCCTATCATTTAGAGGTGCTAATGTTGCTATTGTGCTACCAAAAGGCCATCTGCGGGATGAAAAATCTAACACTCTGGAATTCATAATGTGCGTGTGCGTGTGTGTGTGTGTGTGTGTGTGTGTGTGCGTGTGTGTGAGAAGATTCTGTACTTCACATCCAAATGTCTTCTGACTGAGGAAGCGTGACTGCTACTGCTAGACTATAATCAATCATCCTGCCATTTTAGCTTGAACGTGGACACCTGAAAACTACTACAACAAGGCATTTTGACGCTCTTATAAATCTGCTGTCATCGCAGCATCACAGAATCGACTTTCATGCTCTGGTTGGTTCTTAAAGATCAAAGCAGATGTTAATTTTATGTATGTGAGGACACTTGGCTTCACACTGATGTTCTCCTATAAGACTTCTTGAGAAGTGCAATGAGCCTAATGCTTTGTAATGACTCCACAAGAAGGGGTTATCAAGCATCTCGAAGTAATGACGATTTCCTCACAAATCAGTAATATCAACATTTTAATTGAAAAAACTGTAATTCATTGTTTCTACATAATTCATTTTATGGCTGAAAAAGGTAAACTATATACATTACAGCATTTTCCAAGTGAATTTTAAGTAAGTCATATGGCTGTTATACTCCACAAGTATTCAACAAATGTTCAAACAATTCTTCATTCCGTTTTTTCCAGTAAGCTAACTTCTAGAAACTTCACAAAATTCTAGAAACTTCACATCTATCTTCCTTCTTCTTATACATTTCAGTGGGTAGAATGACGAGTTTCCAATCCTCTGTAAGTTTTTTTAATAAGCATATAAATTGAAAAAAACAATATCTTTCAATTACATTCCCACTTCCTTCTTGCTTTCCATCAATAATACAAAAAACCCTTTAAATATACTAATGAAATTTAAACCTTAGTAACAATAATAATAATAATAATAATAATAATAATAGTAATAATAATAGTACAAATACAGAGATGTTTGCATTTTTTCAGTTAATACAGACAGGAAAGGTAATCGATCCCAATAGCTAAAATTGCGTATTTTCCACAGGGATACTACTACAGTTACTACTACGACGACGCGATGAACGACGGGGGAGCCTTCCCAATGGAAACTCAGGTGTTGATGCAGGAAGTTCTGACAGACGGCCTCGCCTTCTGTTCTCTCATGTAAAAGAGAAGGGTTATGTGCATCTTCTTCGATGTCATAATCTCCTCCCGCAAACACATTCTCTTCACGCTAAGGTTATGTCCTTCAGATCCCATTATAAAGCGGTCTTTCAATCATACTCCCAGGAGGATCTCAAGACTGAAGAATCAAGCGTAACTCTAAATAGTATTTATAGTGTGTGGTGTTATATTAATATTTGGTGAGTGCGAGAAAGTACAGGAATGCAAACCGTAAAGTAGTAAACACGAAGTTGTTATAAGTGAATTTCAATAATGCTGAAGTTGTCTGAAATCAAATTTGCACGTGATCAACAAATAACATGACGTGATTTGAGATGGTTTTTGTCACTACAGCAACCTGACCAAACATGTGCCCTTTTATGTAGTCATGAAAATGTATTCATCAAAAGTGAAGATTTAATCAATGTTTCCTTGAAAGCCCTGTGTAGTTCAATGAATGGCGGACACAAAGTAAACAGAAGCACAAACTGACGAAGAATGAAGAGCACAGTACAGAGTGAGGCAAAACCTAAACATGAATCATCTAATCTTGCAAATACTGCCTGTAAAGCCAGGGAAATAATTGTTTGTAAGTCTAGTAGGCATCTAGGATTATCGTTATTAACAATGCATTTACCTTTACAAAGCCAATTTAGTTATTGGAATCACTGCCCCAAATTTAATAAAGAAAATGTCTCAGTTAGACAAGCCCTTTTTCCCGTAGCTGCATTCTGTGCAGTGTTAAAACTGCTTGCTAATTCAAAGCATAGCCTATATGATATAGCAAATGTAATCTGTACGAAAATCTAGTTACCAATAGAAGTAGTTTTGCGCGCTCCAGCTGACACCTCAAAGACAGCTTACTTCAAATGAGAGGTTTAACAAAGATGAAAGTGACAGTGACTTAGTATCAGGACTGGTGCTAAATGTAGTAACTTTGCCAATGAGATGCTTATAAAGGGTTGGTTGTCTGCACACGACGATATGGTTCAGTGTGAAATCCTCTTCTCGGCTGAACTGCTGCTGTTGCTGAAAGTCTCAGTTGATGATGGAGCTCAAGAAGTGCAAACCACTGTTTGTCTCTGTATACGATTTTTAAGCAAAGTGAGAAAATACTAACAATTGACAATGTACGTATGTATGTACGTGCCCTATACCGAATTACCCCAGACCAGAGAATCTACTACAGGGATGTCAGCAGCAAAAGGACTCGAGAACACAGGGAGAGGATGGGATCTCTTATTTTTTATACCATACACAGAAGTACGCTGTCTCTGGCATATCAGCTGAAGTTGCCAGTTGCCTTTCTACATGCAGCTCAGAAAGGGAAATTGTGGCAAACTGTCCATAGACGCCTCATACAAATGTCCAGGATGCAACATCTACCCTTTATTTCCACAACTGGAGGGCAACTTTGTGCTTTCTTAAAAGACTGTTGTCCTTAGAGAAATGAAAATGCAAGTAGAATTCTTAAATTTTTACCTCCTCAAAAAAATTCAGCAAAACACAAAGTACTTACAAGGGTTAAATTCCTGAAAAAGGGTGTGGAATTCTATTGCTATATCCTTACAAACAAAAAACAGCCTTAAAATCTGACCACCACGATGGCTGCATGTTCTCCATGTGACAGTTGTTCATATGAATGTTGGACTATTTAATATGTTATAACCGTGTGTTGTGAATATATAGGTAAAAAATTCTTCTCAAGAAACCCTCTTCAGAATTTAAACGATAAAATATCTGAGGGTAGCTTAAGAGAGTGCTATTGTAGACAGAAAGTTGTGAATCTGTTGTCTCATCACCATTTATGTTTGTTTCTATTTAAAAATCAAAATACACACAACAAATCTCGTTAAAACATTTGTTGTTTAATCTAGTAATGGCAGTTATGTTGTCTTGTAAAATTATAACCTACTATGCTATGCTACTAGTTACTAATCTCAGAAATTGTTTCATAAAAACATTTGATTCTCTGAAATCAACCTTGATGTAAAGGTACACTTCAGTGACATCAGATAAAATAGTGTCATAACTTGCATTGTTCTAAACAATTGTACTTGAAGCTGGTTAGTTTTATCCTTTTCTTTGCACAAAGGCAATGTAGTAGTTTCTGTGAATCATTCTTAAATGCAAAAGTAGTCTGAGCCCCAAGGAAAGGATGGCAGGAGCAGTATAGCCTTTTTGAGACATTTCAAGCAGTGTAGTCTTTGTTTCATCCTTCCCACATGGCACTAGTTAACCCATGCCATAGCCTCGATATATGTAGTCCCCAGAATTAAATGTAGCATTCAAGGAAATTATATATATACTAATATATAATTTCCTTATTCCCATCTTGCCTCTTACAGCCCTCCTGCTGTCCCTTGACCAACCAGTGTCTTTGTTACAAGTTCTGAGGTGAATCAGGTTCGGCTCTGATCATATTTGATCCGTGTTTGTTGAGGTACCACTGACTCAAATTCATCTCTGAATTCCCAAGGAAATGTTAGGACAGAGAGAAACCCATTCAGACCTTTAATGACTCATACGTTATGATGTTACAGAATACTTCTATCACCATCATTACCAAAGCTCACATCTAGTAAATGGTGCCAAAACTGACATGGCGCAATAGTGACCATTCAATACTGTGATTGTTTTGTGTTTTCTAGAGGTCTTTAACAGTAGCTGGAAGCATCCAAATCATCTTTTCAGTAACTTCATCTGAGTGAACAAACATTCTTTTCATGAAAGTCACACCCATCTAAAACAAGTTTTCAATTATAAACCAAATTTCTGTTTTATCTTCGGAATACACAAGGCTGATATCATTGTCATTAGATCATGTCCATATTGGATGGCATTACCTTACAGAACTAATCGTTTAAGAACTTGATGCTGGCTCTATGGGTGGCAGCTCAGGAAAAAAAATAGGATGTTAGCCAGTCCTACATAAGTGTCGCAATGTAGAAACCCATCGGAAGCATTCAGTGAACCTCCAGTAACAATTCACAGTCTACTGAACAGATGGTGTTGTAAAATAATTTTCTAATTTTTTTTTTCATGTGATCTAACAACATGGGAGGAGTCTACAAATGCGTATATTCCTTCTATTAAAAAAATATGAGATGTTCTTTTTAGACTACAAAAACAAAGAAAAGACTGAGTGGTTCAAGTGTCCAATTGCGTTCACAGACACCATGTAGACTGCCTAGAAAGAAAATGGACATAGGCAGATATAGACATATGTAACAGATCCACAAAAATGGATGTACATAGGCGCTGAAGTACCTGGAAAAAAACCTTCTATCTTGCCTCCTGCAACACAAAAGAAGAGGAGCAGCAGGTCAACTGAGGGGTCATAACTTTATCATCTGTTTTTTTCACTCCCACCTACGAGTGCGAGAGCGAGAGTGAAAAAGAAATAGAGAGAAAGATGAGAAGAAGTTGGTGATGAGGAGGCAGTAAAGGGCTGCGTATGAGCAGGAGTGATGGATGTCTCGTTGCTGTTTTAATATTATTAGTGATTGGAGGAGTGACTGACTTGACTGTGGTGGGATTGTAATAAATAATAATACTAATAATAATAATAATAATAATAACAATGTCCTTTCGTAGCAAGACCCTTTCGTTCTTAAGTTTAGTGGTTTTATGAATTTCATAGGATTCATATAATTATTTAAAGACATTCTTCGTCAGCAAAACTGGCTAAGAAGAGACTTAATATAACTTTAACAACCTTACATGAGTGTTACATCTTATATAGTGTATGTGGTTTGATATTTCAATTGCATATAGATGTTTGCATTCCTAACGAAGACTCCCATCAGAAGAGAGATGGGACTACTCCATGTTTAAATGCCTGCAACTTAACACGTCATGGCCGTAAAAAATGAAAACTCTCTCTACGAATAAAAAATTAAAAACGACGATCTTCTTATTTCGCCTTTATCAAATAAGCAGTGGAAAATCACTATGCAGAATTTCCAGGTTTGAATATCAAGAAATAAAGATTGGGAAACATAAAAAGGACAACATAGTGCATGACTACTCATCGTGGGTGAGCTACTCGATTGCCATAGCGAAGCAGCTGGTTGATTTCGTTTCTTCGAAACCAGTGAACATCGCAATGAGGACTCTGGCACGCTCACCTAAGCAGTATCTACGGAACTGACAGATGCCCTGAGCCATTATGAAGTTCCTCTTCAAGTGGAACCAGTACCTTCCAGAGCAAGATGTTTCAGGAGAGCAAATGTGGGGTCACTATAGCCTCTGCAAGGACAGATCTGCAGTGCTCCTGTACTCGACAAACGAGTAAAAAAAACTGTCTTTTCTTTAAGGGAGGATTCACCTCATCCTCCTCATACCCTCCCTCCCTCCCTCCCTCACTTCAGGCCTTTCACCGAATAGTACACTAGCAATGGAGATTTATTGGTTGCAGGTCTTGCACCAGGCTAATCTGGAGGTAGTTGAAATGCAAGGTTACCCTATTTCGCCTTTTAGGTGAAGCTTTGCAATCAGATACAATCTGCATTATGTCCAGGAGCGTCCAGCATATACCAACTAATCTATAGACTAAAAAATGTCATACAGTAATTTAATACATTTTTTATATAAATCTGTCCATATCAACTTTGAACTATAAAAAATATATGTAAAAAAATGTAGAACACTGATAAGTAGATCCTTATGGATTATCTCTTTCATGAATGAACAGCATATTCATTGCAAAAGTCAGCAAAAACATATATTTTTGTTTAACGAATATCACTGTCTAATATATGTACCTTTGCAATGCCAATGTTATCTAATATATATCTTGAAATTATTATAAAATCAGTATTGCTTAAACTAATACTAAAGCATTAATAAAAATGTTATCTAAGAAAAATTACTAAAATTTCAATCTGTAAGAGACGAGAGACATTCCCAGGGTCCGCAAATCTTTCATTAATAAAGTTGAGAGCATAATATTTGATAATGAAAGTAACAGTTCTAGTATGTGAATTCCAGTTTCCAGATGAATGCAATTCAAAAGTTCATCAAAACTTATCACAATATACAAGGGGTGGCAATAAAATACAATCTACACTAACATATCCCTTGTTACCCCCGACAGGACATCATAGCTTCAAAACAATGCCAACATTCAGTGGCAAAGAAGCTGGTAGGTAATGCCCAGAAAAACAAGCAGGATACAGGTATACTGAAGTACAAATCAAGCTGAAGTGCTGGCAATGCAAACCATTCTTTTCTGAAACAGTAATCTTCTAGGTGCATGACACTACTTTTAAATACACATTTTGATTCTGGAAACCATCACTGTCTCACTGAAGCATGACAGCTGCCTCCCTGACACTTAATTTGAACTATATCTTCAAATTTTGCGTAAACAAAACTCTATAAACAAATACTACAATTTCAATATCACTGACCAGAAGACATGAATTTTGCAAATTCATTCAAAGAGACAGAAAACCTACCATAGCATCCACCCTAACTACTCTTGTCCTTATACAACAAAATGTCAGTCTGACAGTTGTTTGACAAAATTCTTGAATAGCTCTGGTCAAAATGTCTAATATTTGCAAGATTCTTGAATGTTATTCACACTGACACTGCGTACAATAACGACATTAATGAAAATTTGCAGACAAGAGTAATTATGCAAATTGGAGTTTCTTATTCTCTGATTGTTGCAGGTTATTCAGACTGGAAGGGAAGACCTACTACTGGGACATGCCCTTTGTGTCAAGGGTACCTGCAAATAGTTGGTTTTGAAAGGGTATTGCAGGGTGGCTCTGTAAGCATAGAGAAAGTATAAGCAAAGTTTCTGGCGAGAGGTGGTGTTTACCCTTATTCACCTCAATATGGGATTTATCAGAAGAGTGTTTGCTGTAAATAGAGGGTGCAGCAATCGCTAATGCTTTATGGATATCTTCTTTCTTGATGTTGGTGTTGCAGCTTATCAGTGCGCATGAAGTTCATTCTTGAACAGATTATGCCGGGCACCACGAAAGAATAGTAGGAAGACCAAATTACTGGAGGTGGATCTTGACTGCAAGTTTAGGTAAGGCTGCTAGACGAGACAGAACCAGTTTTCAAGCCAGCATGGCAAATCCAGTTTTTACGTTTCCTCCATCACACCTCTCACCTGAGCCATTTGCCTCTGTGGGACAAAGGACGGAAAGTGGCCTCCGTTTAGATATTATTAGTAAATAATTATAAGGACGCTAGTCAACCAATCATTGACAAGTATGCTGCGACAATAAACCTGGACTGCTCTTTCATCCAGCAACATATTGGCTAAGTATTAGAGGTGAAGACTTCTAATCACAGAGATTAGATCTGAGTGTTAAACAAAGGTGTTCTGGGACGGACATGAACCCCCAGAGAATTAATTGTATCTTGTGCGCACGTTTATTTCTCAAACCTCATTAACATTCAAATATGTAAATGTTCTAAAGAGATAAAAGTTGCCATAGTAACGCTTAACGAAATAAATTCCATTTATATTTCAGCAATTCATATCTTACCAATGTGAATCTTCCGGTTAGGAATATTATATGAATCTGTCTGTTTTCGGAAGCTTTATGAAATCTACAAATTTCATTTGTATTGACACTCATAGCCAAACAGATATCTAAAAACTTCTGTGAAATTCCATAATTCCATAGCCTAGCATATACTAGATTTTACTTCTCATGTGATCTCATTTCCAGTAGCTGAACTTGCCTAAAGCATGCTGCCCAAACGGAGATCCACCCTTAATATGCAAATCATATGTAAGGATGGTATAGTTTGGTACATTAGTAAAAATATCTCTAACTTACAACATCATACAAGGAAATTCCGTCATATCTCATCAAAGGCCCAAATTCCCAATTGACATTGATGACATTCACACCTCTTCATCATGACGGAGGCATCCCAGCTGTACTATTAGAATTTCTCATTCTTTGAACCAATTTTCAGGCCAGGCAGTTGTTTTACCTTACAGTATGTTAAAAATAATACTTCAGTTTTTCTGTCATTTGCGCTGAACAGTCTCCCATACAGGATATTTTTTAAGACTTCTGGCATAACCACCAAACTGTACTTTCCAGAGTTATTTGGGTCTAGAGCTTCATAATCAGCTGACGGCTGATGTAGAGGAGAACCAGCTCCATTGTCACTAGCATCTAAAAGTGTGTGAATGGGTAATGAAGATCTGATAACTTGAAGGATTGACTTGTATCCAGAGTATCTCAAAGAAGCTCAAATTCCAAAGGGTTTTCAATTAATTGAAGGGCAACTTTGTAATAAGTCTGCCATGGAGGTATTCAAGGCCAAGTATCTCAGAATAATCCACCAATAGTAGCATTGGGTACAAAGAAAGGATTAAACTCCCTAGGCTGTTGTTGGCAAAGGCGTTTCTTCTATATTACTTCATCCTTCAGCGGTTTGAACTCTCACCATACAGCCAAAGTATTTCAGGTAACGCTTTGAAGATTTCAAGCAGGAGGTCATTAGACAAATCAACCATTTCGTTCTAGATGTTCCTTGCAAGTCAAGTGCTAATGACCAGTAATTTATGCATGCTTCCACTTCCCCATGGCTGAACAAGGCTCATTTCATGAGTTGGATGGAACACGCAGAAGCATAGTCCAAACGGGAAAAAATTAATTATATATATAATCAATAAAATATATATCCAAAAATCTGTATGATGATAACACAATCATTATAAGACAGGAAAGAGTGAGATCATTAAGCAAAAGTACCTGATCTTTCAGTGGGAATTGTTCAATTATCCCACTCACAAAACGAAACGTTAACCTTGCAATCTTTGAGGGAGAACTTTAGGAGTTACTCACCTCCAGGAAAAAAGAAAACATTTTCCAAAATAAGACCCAGTATTTCAACTGGAAATTTTCGTCACACTACTTTTCGAAGTAATATCCCACAATAGTACAATGTCTGCAAAGGAAAATTTAAGCAGTCATTCCAAATAAGATGCAAGGAAGGCTTTCCTCTCGGACAGCAAGTTTCTGAAATGCTTCAAAATGAAGTACCTGGCAACTCAAATTCAAGATGTTCATACCCGAAACCATCTTTCAAAGAGAAGCGACATAGTCTTTCTCCACAAGTATAAGCATTCACTAACAGTCTTTAAAGCAAAGTGAAGAATTTAACTTCCTGACAAGAACAACGTTAAACATATTTACTCATGAAAACTGGGGAAAATGTTCGTCTTTAAAAGTAAAAACTATCATATACATTTAGCTCTTATCAAATACCAACCAGAGTTACTGGACTTACACAAAACAATGCACATTCGCCAAAATCCTTAATTGGAAAACATCAGATATACCTCATTCAATAGTTTACATCAATGTGATATTTTCGCCTCCATCTTGGAAATAAAAATATGATGATAATTCCCCATACTTATATTATCAAGGGATGGACTGCTTACAGATGCAAAAGAATGTGTAATAAAGGTCTTTAATATGCACATCCTTGGTGAAGGAAATAGTATATGCCCCTCATTTACAAGGTGGACTTTATGACAAAGTGACATAAGACAAGACACTACAAAATGACGTCTACCAGCACAGTGTATATAAGTATATTTTATCTATACTAATACATTTCGAATAAAAATTTAGAATAAGGCATCTTCCTTGGGTTAACATAAGTCATAGCTCCGGAACAATATACCTCAAAATGACTAAATCCCTTTTATGCCTGATTAAATTCATGAAAATTCCCCACGGGAAGATTTAACTAACCTTTGATCAAAATAACTCATTTTCTCTAACCCTTTTCATGACATTCTTTCATTATTGCTAAATAATAAATTTTGTCATCAACTTTTGCAACCTCTGAATAATTTTCTATTACTTCACAAAATCAATTACAAAACTATCTATCTACAAGCATGGGTTTCTTTTGCACTTGGAATAGCATTTTACATTAGTTTTTTTATTTTATTAAGATGTAATTATATTCCTTCACAATATCATAGTAACTCAACTTAAATTAAAATGCTTCAATGCTCAATGATCTTCAGTCGAAAAAATAAACGAAAGCCCGTCAATAATAATTTATTAGCTTAGGAATATTTTGCCTCAAAAACCGATCATTTATATACTCTCACAGTCAGAGAGAGAGAGAGAGAGAGAGAGAGAGAGAGAGAGAGAGAGAGAGAGAGAGAGAGAGAGAGAGCTATTATTTTATATTGAACCCCAACTAATTTTAGACCGAAAGTTTCGAAGTAAAAATAAATTAGGTACATGCATTTTTGTGGTAATTCATTTGACTTTTACATACCATGACAATTTAGACTGCATGCTGAAGAGCAATAACTCCGTGGCCTTACTAATTTCATCAAAACCAGCCCCATTCCATGCATTCAAAGTTTTTCATTATGGCTGATGTACATCAGAGGGAAAAGATATTTATCATAAAAAGCAGACGGGTTAGGTAAATAAGTTACAGTAATAATAATAGCAATAATAAAAATATTAATAGAAGTGACTCCATGGCATAACCATGATTCGACAATGGAAAGGGATGAACAGCTGGCTAGCTAAAGAAATCATCTGCGGTAATTCACGATGGCACTATTCTTCAAAAGGTCCGCAGTAATTGTCAAAAAAACCTATCTCGATTTTTCTTTTCTTTTTTGAGTTCCCCATATCGGAGCAATAAAGAGAAAAACAAACAATAAAGTATGGTACCCACAGTATTAAAAACATTTACGTTTTTTTACATATTTGTAAACAACAAAAGAAGGAGCATGAACAAAATTGGATAATTCTCAACTCTGATTGTGTAAAATACTTAGTTGCTTTAAATACTTATAAAAAACAAGGCGTGACTCGACTTCCAGCTGACTCGGGACGCGTGTAAGACTTTCCCTTGATTTGTAAGTTACAAACATTATATTCCCAATTACAGTGAAGCGATCTTCATAATTAATACTCCCAATCAGCACTACTCATAATAACAACAAGGATCAAACAAAAATGACCAATTAAACAAATTCATATATTGTCAGCTATATGTGGAAACAAAATAATTGAACAGAAATATAGCCTCTAAATTCAGTACATCAAATATAATAAAATGTGCTAAAATTTATTTTAATTTTAACGAAAATTAAAATAAATGCGCTATACTTTATTATAAATCATTTTTCTCTACCATTTAACATACACATTATTTATTTTTTACATTTTCATTCTGATAAATAAATAAAAAAATATCCTATACTAAATTTCTTGTATCTTGAACTCAACACAAAACACCTTTTTCAGACTTTTTTAGGCTTTCCTAACCCCGCCCCCACAATAACACCACCAACAACAGCAACAACAACAGAGTTTGTAGGCTTACATCCCAAGTAAGCGAAAATGCCATTTAAAAACTTGTTGTTCAATGTCGTCTTCATTTCTTCGTTTAAGACATTCCCTGCTAGGAGTCTTGTTTACATAAATTATTGAAAAAATTACAGACTACTTAGATTAAAGTCCGTCATTAACATGCAAGTACGTCATACACATCGCGTGCCATCTTGGTAATAATCCCTGGGAGCGCCATTTAGGTCAAAAACCAGTTCTGATTTGATATTGGCTAATGCCATGCTGGCATATAATGCCTGGAAAATTCACTTTCCTTGCAGGCCAGTTTGGGCCCTGAAGATTTTTTTTTTTTAACTCGACTCTGAACTTGCAGCGATTACCAACCAGGGTTCCCCGGGGTTCCTCTTTCCATCATCAGGGGTTCCGCAAGAAGTCTTGAAATAAATAAGTATTGCAAATGAATTTACACAGCTCGAATAGTAGTGGTAGATATATGATTTATATATATTTTTATATTAATATATATATATATAAATATATATATTAATATATATATATAGTTCCTATAGATAAAGAAAGTTGCAGGATATGAAAAATTGTTTCAGAGGTTCCTTGAAGGTATAAAGGTTGGGAATCACTGGTCTAAAGGGTCGGATTGTACAGCACTTATTACTTTACCTTAAACATTGGATTTTAAGAGGAAAAGCTTTAAAAATTCAATTATAAAAGGACAATCGTTAAACATTAGATTTTATGGGGAAAACCGTTTATCGTTGGATTTTAAGAGGAAATTTCAGTGCATACGTAAAGAAAGCTAATAAATCATAATTGGACCTGGAGCCATTTATATTTATTACTTCACCATGAATATTTTATACTGTTTTGTGATATATATATATATATATATATAAGATTTTGAGTAAGTTTAAGTCTATATATTATATATAATATATAATATATATATATATATATATATATATATATATATATATATATATATATATAGACTTAAACTTACTCAAAATCTTATTCAAATTGGGAATGAGCTAACAATCAAGCAAGTTCATTTTTGACCTAAAAATGACAAGGGTTCTATGGCATTTCACTCTCAATTCACATACTATATAAACTAAATATTAAATTTACATTTTTTAACCTAAAGATCATCATATGCCGTTAAAAGGAAATTATTATGTTCAAATTTGATGCGCGAAAAGATTCGGTGCAATCTGAAAACAATGAAAAAAAAAAGTTGAAAATCGTGGAAATGAACACGCAAGGAGCTGAAAGTACGAGGAATTACAATGACTATCTACCGAAGGGTTATTGGAGGAACTCGGACATGACCCTATCTCTCTCTCTCTCTCTCTCTCTCTCTCTCTCTCTCTCTCTCTCTCTCAGATAACGCATGCAAGAATCCTGTTTCACAGCAGGTCGCAAGTGATTGAATTTTGACAGAAATATCATCTATTACTGAAACAGACAGGCGTATCAGAAATCACAATTTTTACAATGTGCCATTTAACTAACCTAGTCACACAGTTTATTAGTTCTTACATTACATTAACGCGGTTAAATTGTTATTTCTTTTATGCGAAATCAACAAATTTTTTAATTTGTAGGAATTTCAGGCAAACTATTCAGTTTATTTAACGGCAAAACCTTCAAAATTAGTAATAACCAAGAAACACTTCTGTTCACACACGAAACAGTTATAACAACGAGTCCTTGCGTTCTCCAGCAGCAAAAAAAAAAAAAAATTGTAAATGCATGGATCTGTAAAGCACTTACAATGATCCAGAACCATCTTGGAAAAAAATTTGAATACATAATGCATAATTCCACGATGCTTACACATTTAAAATACCTTATGCCAGTTACTAATTCATACCACGTTCATTTTATTAAGAGATCTATTATAACGCATTGTTTGTTTGTATGGTGTTTTTACTTTGCATGGAACCAGTAATTATTCAGCAACAGGACCAACGGCTTTACGTGACTTCCGAACCATGTCGAGAGTGAACTTCTATCACCAGAAATACACATCTCTAACCCCTCAGTGAAATCCCCGAGAATCGAACTCGCGGTCACCGAGGTGGCAGGCCAAAACCATACCGATCACGCCACTGAGGCGCTTGATCTACAACATAATAGTCTCTGTATATTAGGCTTCCTCAAGCTGATCGTGTTGTTATAATTGGCTCATCAACATCAATATCCACGAATCTCATAAAACATGAAAATCGTTGCAATTCAAATTTCTTCTTACACGTGAGCTTCTGGGAAGTGATGAAGTTTGGTGAAGATAATGGATTTTGCATGATGCATGATAACCCAATCAATTTGAGAGCATGAGAGTGATGTTTCTGTGTGAGTGTGCTTGTGGGGTACGTGTGTATGTGCAGAGAGAGAGAGAGAGAGAGAGAGAGAGAGAGAGAGAGAGAGAGAGAGAGAGAGAGAACCAATTCTTTAACTAGTGTGTTTATTATTATTATTATTATTATTATTATTATTATTATTATTATTATTATTATTATTATTATTATTATATATGCAAAATTATGCAAGAACACAAAATAAAACTACTGTAAAATTATTACACCATATTGTCATTTTACAATCACTGATTGATGTTTGAACATTTCAACATATCACAAAGTACATTGAAATACTTTGCACCTGATTATCGTCAGGCAAATTTTTAGGTAGAACCATCTATTACTATCTACTAGTTTCTGCCGGGAAAGATCTGGAATCGTCTGCT
Organism: Macrobrachium nipponense; assembly: GCF_015104395.2. NCBI lineage: Eukaryota > Metazoa > Arthropoda > Malacostraca > Decapoda > Palaemonidae > Macrobrachium > Macrobrachium nipponense. The sequence goes on from NC_061094.1 coordinate 38,521,827, forward strand.
TGAGTGACGTGCCTACAGCAGAGATTTTTTTTTTTTTTGGGGGGATAGATCCCTTAACTTTAAACCAAATATTATTCCACTAGCTAGTGTAGGCCACGCATTAATCATCAGTATATGAAGACTTAAATTACTTACATGGAGTGTTCATGTTCCAGTCAGAGAGATGATGATTCATTTTTGAGGCATTTGTACCGCAAGGAACTGCTCGATTTCGTTAAAAAATATATTCACACTGATATTATTCAGTGGTTCTTTACAAAGCTCCGCTAATGATTAGCGAAATAACAGAACAAGGGCAAATTATTTTATATTTTATTTACAATTTTTCAGAGTCCTCTTCACCAATATTCAGTTCAATAAATCTTCCAGGTTAATTACAGATTGGTATTATCAGGGTTATTCTGCCTTCGAAGGATCTTGTTATTAAATATGGAATGGAAGGTCACACTAACCCTAAGAAACTAAATTAAAACAAAGAAATAATATATCTAAAGGCAATTTGCAACTGTTAACCTTCAGGGTTCTTTGGGAGTTTCAAAACACTCTTCTCAAAAAAAGAATTAATTTTTTTTTGCTCAGTGAATGAGAAATGAAAGGTCAGCATAGATCCAAGAGCTTTAGCCAAAAGTAAACAAAAGTTAATCTCACAGCAATCTGAAGCACTGTGGACGCAGGCTGTGTGTGTGTGTGTGTGTGTGTGTGTGTGGAAATGATATTCAAGATAGTCTTCCGAAGTATTTTATGCTCGTTTCATAACGGAAACCGTATGGAAAAAATGACATTATTTAACAGGAATTAAGAAGTATATTTTCTGTTAATTTTTTTTTTTTTTTTTTTTTTTTTTTTTTTTTTTTTTTTTTTTTTTTTTTTTTTTTAGCTTCAAATTTTCCCGGAATATATCATCTTCAAGGCGATGTCACACGATAACCGCTTCTGGCATCTTTCAACATCTTGCCGCAAAACTAAGTACCAAGTAAAAAAAATTTTTCAGTGTAGGTGTAATTCTCATATCACATATTTCTGAGAAAAGAGATCATAAAGCCATCGACATATGTAACCCTGACCTCCGTACTAATATTGGTTGTCTTTTTGGTGAAATTGTTTATACAGTGTTTTTTTCTGCGCAAAGTAAGAATCCTATTATGCCGTAATATTTTGCTCTTACAAGTGGAGTCGCGGGTTTGAAGCCTAATAATTTGTTTCCTTAAGAAACGTTACCTTTCAGTTAATGCTATTTTTCGTGATCACCACTGTTTGCTAATGAATTTATCATACACAGTGACTTCTTTACATTCTAACTTGTAAACTGTAAGAATAGTCATGGGTTAAAAACGCATGGTATTTGTCTACTTATATAAAAGAAACATTCCATACTCTTATGTTGTAAACAGATTAATAAAGGGTTCGGCCCGAATGCGGACAGATAAAGCCACGCCTGTAATAATTAATCCGCACCTGATCGTTTCTAAATCTTATGTTGTTTGTTTGTTTGTTTGTATGGTGTTTTTACCTTGCATGGAACCAGTGGTTATTCAGCAACGGGACCAACGGCTTTACGTGACTTCCGAACCACGTCAAGAGTGAACTATCATCACCAGAAATACACATTTCTCACCCCTCAGTGGAATGCCTGAGGATCGAACACTCGGCCACCGAGGTGGCACGCCAACACCATACCAACCACGCCACTGAGGCGTATCTAAATCTTATGGAACTTAATTTCTGCCAGATATCACATCGTATCATTCTGCTGGAAGTAATGCCCGTTACGAGAGTAGACATTTATGCATATCAAGTTATAATACCTGGAAATAGTAGCTAGACAAAAAAATAAGGCCAATAGTTTGTCATTTTTTTTATATAGCCAAAATAAGGCTTCGTTAAATAATGCTGATTTGGCATTTTCAGACAGTACAGCATCGAAATGTCATCAATCGCCTTCCAGCCATCTTTGACACCAAATCATAACATTTTAATGATGTGGCTACTTATAAACTGTACTTGGAGGTTTTCAGAAAAGAACATTTTCGAAAAATAGTGTCACTTCCGAATGAGATGCAACATGGCAACCGCTGCACTGGCAGGAATCCTCTGGAAGTTTGAGGAAAGGTTGAGGGGTTTAGGGGGTGACAAGCGAAAGTTGAAGCTTCGCAGACTTGCTGGCAAAGCAACAATTATCATGGGTACGTTGCCTAGACAATCTGAAATCATAGACTTTCACGCTCGTGTCGTTAGATTAGGGAGAGCATGAACGCGCAGAGAACGCAATCTCTAAATGAGTGCTGGTATTCGTTACCCTTGCAAATTACGTGCATATGGTAAGAAGGTCATGATAAAACAATGGTATTTTTTTTTAGTAAACTTTTTTCATTATGAGTAAAATTTATTCCTTTCTCTAAGGACTATTTTCTGTCACCTTCCTCTTCAACAGTCCGTGTTCCCTTCATGAACTTTGTTTGCTGCAAAAACATTATTCTGCAACTTCGCAGTCAACGTTCATTCATTTAAAAAACAAGTCTAAACAAACTATCTTCGTTTAGAAACACTTATTTTAATCCACGGAGGCAGCATTGAGTAATTTCACTGCAACAACAACAACAAAATCCATTTTATCATGAAAGGAATGAATGAGCTAATTTTAGTAAAAATATGAAGAATACTTTAGAGAATTCTGTAATCAACTGTGCTGTGTTGCGTTAATGAACTCTTCGTTGGACAATTAGAAAACTACAACAAAACGAAGGAAGCATAAAGGACAAACAGACTATTTCAGTAATTTAAGAAATCGACTTAAAAATAAAGAGACCGTTTTTGAAAATAACGGCAGATAAAGGCAAAACGATAAACAAGAACCTTTCGATGAATATGTTCGTTTTATCACGCTCCAATAAAAGATTCTTAAAATATTACAGACGGTGTTCAGTTAATGCAACCGAACATCAAATTCTGAGATACGATTTAAATAAGTGTTGGGTGAATTATAATGTTAAACTAAGTGACCAAAGAATTTAGTACTTTTTATATGACACTTGATGTGTAAGCTTTTAAAAGGATGTAAAATTACACCAATTTTATTATCTAACTCATAAAGCATTCATAATGCAAAGTCAGATTCGAGCAATTATCTCCAGTAATCAACACAGGAGTTATGAAGTTCTATTAAACACCATATCAGAATTACCTGCAAGCTACCGCGCAACAGGTACTGGGTTCGAGCTATTAAAGCAAAAAAAAAAATGGGGCAAAGTTCCATTAACTGTTCTCGAAAATTTGTCGAAAACAACAAGACGAGATTCGAAGAGCTGGGCAAAATCAATCACGTGGCTGAACCTGAAGTTCGAACCGTGACCTATAAATTCCTATTTGCACTCGCCAGGTTTAGGCCTTTTTCGCTCTACTGACTTTTATACTTTTACCATAGACGAGAGAGAGAGATGAGAGAGAGAGAGAGAGAGACCCGACAGAGAGAGAGGAAGAGAGAGAGAGAGACCGAGGACCGTTTTGCTTTGTTAAACATGATTAACAAGTTTTACTAACCTACACACAAAAAACCACAATATACATAGTTTAGAAAAAGAGAGAGAGAGAGAGAGAGAGAGAGAGAGAATCGTTTGCTTTGTTAAACATGATTAACAAGTTTTACTAATCACAAAAAACCACAATATACATAGTTTAAGAGAGAGAGAGAGAGAGAGAGAGAGAGAGAGAGAGAACTGTTTGGATCTTCAAAAATGATCGACAAGTTTTAATAAAAACAAAAACCCACGATATACATTTGAGAGAGAGAGAGAGAGAGAGAGAGAGAGAGAGAGAGAGAGAGAGATAACCGTTTGAATTTTTGAAAATGAATAAAAAATTTTAACAAAAACAAAATTCCAAGATGTTCAACGTTTAAGAGAGAGACAGAGAGAGGAGAGACAGATAGATAGACGTTTGAATCTTTAAACATTTTTACCAAACTACCAATAACAAAATCCCCACAATATACAACGTTTCCTGACAGGCACCATTACTACACATGGCATTGATTAGTCACCAACATTAACAAATTTTTGCAGTAATGTCCTGTGCTAGATGGTACATTAAAAAAGAGCGAAATACGACTGATGAAACCCCAAGACAGTACACCATTATTTCCTATCTTATAACAGTTCATCAGTGGGACGAGTGGGTTGCGTACTCATCTATCAATCTGGTAGCCCGAGTTCGCTTTCCGCTGCAGCCAGCGAGGAACCAAAATTTATTTCTGGTGATTAAAAATTCATTTCTCGATATAATGTGGTTCGAAACCCACAATAAGCAGTAGGTCCAGTCGCTAAGAAACCACTAGCCACGTAAATAAAAGTCTAATCCTTCTGGGCAGCCCTTGGAGAGCTGTTAATCAGCTGAGTGGTCTGGTTAAACTAAAATCTACTTTAGTTTTTTTCTTATATTATAATAACTCTACCAAAATTCCACCTAAAAAATTTATATATTTTCGTGATAAGTGAACTCAGGTCTTGTTTGAATGTTAAATGTTTGTTAAAATGACAGAGTCCGCTAATATGACTTCAAAACAAAATATGAAACACAGTAAACAAATTTCAGCCACAGATAGTCATTTAAAACATAAAATTTCTGTTAATCACATGAGAGATGAGTGCTGAACTCTCTTAATAAATTGTTTATGGAGAAAGAAGAATAATTCTGACCATTGTACCGCATGTACTGGTAAAATCCATATTGAAGAACAAATATTAACTGCTATGCAGAAATGATTTATCAAAATAAATAGGATGATACATCCCCTGACTAACTAGGAATGCTGATTCATAAAAAAATAAAATGAAATCCCAGCAGACATGAAAATGAAGAGCTAAACTTTTATGATTATTTTGAAGACAATCAAAAATACTAAAAAATCTTTACTTTCAGTAACGGTAACAATACATTCTTCCAAAATGACTTCCAATAGCAACTCTGAATTCAAGTTTCCTCCCAGTTGTTCTTAACAGCATCAAATATTCATTGAAACTGTCATGATGCAATCAACTACGATTAAAAAAGACATAATTTGAATTGCTAAATCTGCTCCTAAAATCAATCGGCAACACAGCCATCAATGCAACCGAGTTAACCTCAAACCCAAAGTGCTAAAGTGTCAATAAAAACATACACACATACGTATGAAAAAACTTGAACAGTATATAAATAAAGTGTTTCTGTTGCATACATATGTTCATTAATAAAAAAATGAATCAAGTGTATCTGGTCTGGTAGGTGAGATGTATAGCGAGGAAGGAGGCAGCTCTTTGTGTGCCCTTAAAAGATTGAAAGGACGTGTGAAAGAGTACTGTCATTCCTCCTGGGAGTGAATAGCTGCAACAGGAAGACGCACGGGAACATATGCTAATACTTATAGTTCAGATTAGAAATGGAAAACAAGAATGAAACAAGGAATTCCTGGAGAGTTAGTTCAAGGGATTTATCATGTTGAACGACTATCTGTGGCTGAAATTTTTTGTTCATATATTGTTTTGAAGGCTGTATCTGGCTAGCATCGATTAACAATGTTGTTGCGACACCATTTTACAAAACTCACCCAACCTGCTGCTTGAAAGAGAGGATGCATTAGTTGTTGGTACTTGGAGGAACTTGGAATTTAGAGGACCATAAAGAAACCTTTTTAAATCTTGTTTCTTTTGTATATGTATAGTTTCAAAAGTTGAACCAGAAGAGACCTTGGGAAACCAAATGTGAGGTAATTTATTTGCTAAAGTATGTGTCTATTCACAACAGAAGGAAGAGGAAGAGAGGTGCACTGCTGAGAAAATAATAGCTGGAGCTATCTATGGCCATGAGCAACTCAGAACTCACAACTGAAGTAGAGACAAGGTTTCTCAGGATACAACTGTAATGAACTCAAGTGTGTAGTGGAGTGTGTTCGTAAGTTCAATTGCCCATGCTTTAATTCATCATTCTCGAAATGCATAATAGCAATAAATTTTAAACCAAGTTATTAATAATTCGTATGGTTTTATGCATACCTCCGTAAATAGTGGAAATGAGAGAAAATCTATCATAATTGAAGGGAATTCCATTCACGTTAACATGTAGGCAAACATGAAAGTCTGACATAATTACAAGAGCATGAATGTCTCATTAAATGTGGCTGTGTTATGTCTAGTGCAAATTTTTATGGAGTGGATAGTACGTTTCTTGTCTCTTATATAACTGTATAACTGTTATTCAATGGGCATTCAAAAGCAAAGAAAAATTAGTAACCATTTAAAATCTTCCTTGAAAAAAGCAACGATGCATAATAATAATAATAATAATAATAATAATAATAATAATAATAATAATAATAATAATAATAATAATAAGATGATGATGATGATGATGATGATGATGATGATGATGATGATGATGATGATGTTAGGACTCAGAATGTCCATTAACAAACATCATGTAACCTCTTGAAAGTGCTTCAGCCCAATACTGAAAAAGCCCTCCTCTTGGGCAGCCTATTCCGTGTGACCTCGGGGCTCATACTCAGCTCGAAGGACTCCTTGCGGCCTTCCACAGGAAAGGCGTTTGGTGTCTTTGTGTGTGTGTGTGTGTGTGTGTGTGTGTGTGTGTGTAGTTTACATTATATTAAAACCAGTTTTTATAGAAAAGGTTTTGTTGGACCGCATGATAAATGCATTCCGAGAAACTTGTCCGCCTTCTCAAGTACGTAAATCTATATTCGATAACAAATTATTATTGCCTGATCCCAAACAAACTGAAACATTTTTGCACTGCCATAAATTACGAAGGGGGAAGACCCATCAGTCACCTGGATCGCAATATGATAAGACATTAGACTAACAGTAGTTTTAATGAAGTTTTAACTTCATCTTAAATCTTCGCAGCTACGACAGACACATAGACAGACGGTCATACGTATGTGTCGCTGCAAATTTCAAATATTCACGAACGTAATGGATTTCATCTTGTTCACTTACTAAGAGCGAGTACATCCCCCCACTCTCTCTCTCTCTCTCTCTCTCTGTATGTATGTGTGTGAACCCACTCATAAACTGTAGCATAGCGCTGAATCAAAGTTGTGGAAGAGAAAAGACTCTTGCCCAGAAGTAATGAAAAAAGTTTCTCCTCTGTTAACATTCCTTCCCCATCTTTCTACCCAAACTTCCCTCATCTCTGGAGAACTACAAATGCATCTATTTGATTCATGTGTGGATGAGGAGGAGGAGGAAGGAGGAGGAGGAGGAGTAGGGAGGAGGAGGAGGGGAGGGGAGGAGGAGGAGGATTAGGAGGAGGAAAAGAAACAGAAATCAAGAAGTGGGTAAAAAAATGGGAGGGTGGGAACGAAGTACTTTAAAAGGTCAGGTCGTAAAAGATTAATAACAAATTTGCCAATTCAGCTTTTCCGAAAGATAAAAGAAGCTTCCCTTGATAAATATTCTTTTAAAAATTCGTCTGAATAACGCTTCCTTGTGTCTTCCACGAATCGATACTGTCCTTGATCTGATATGCACGAAGATAAGGGACCAAGCACTGACAAATTAATTTGTCAATAGCAAATTATACCAGCGGATAGCCATAAATCTATCTAGAAAAAACATCAGCGCGCTTCACAGTAATAATTCTAAACACTTGCAAGCTTCACATTTTATGCACTTACGTCTACTTGATAAATTTGTTGCCATTAACAAGAGACGGTGAGGAGAAATCAATAACTTCTCTGAAGAAGAATGAACAGAAAATGGGGACATTATAAAAAAGGATTTAATCCAGCACGGCAGAGAGAGAGAGAAGAGAGAGAGAGAGAGAGAGAGACCTTACCTTACCTTACAGACCTTACATCTTGTTCGGGTTGCCCCAGGTCCCTCAGTGTGAGGCACCTCTAATGTCTACCAGAGAGTTGCTAGTACATCTTCCGGTATAATTTTGCATCTTCCAATCTTGGATGGTCTGGGATGCAGTTTAGATATTTGTCGAGCTTATTCTTAAACACATCTACGCTCACTCCTGATATATTCCTCAGATGAGCTGGCAACGCATTGAATAGACGCTGCATTATCGATGCTGGTGCGTAGTGGATTAATGTCCTGTGTGCTTTCCTTATTTTTCCTGGTATATGGGCACTATTAATCTACCTCTGCTTGCTCTTTCTGATATTTTTAGTTCCATGATATTTTCTGCTATTCCTTCTATCTGTTTCCATGCCTGAATTATCATGTAGCGTTCTCTTCTCCCTTTCCAGACTATAATAATTTTAGAATTGTAGTCTTTCCAGTAGTCTAGGTCCTTAACTTCTTCTATTCTAGCTGTAAAGGACCTTTGTACACTCTCTATTTGTGCATATCCTTTTGATAGTGTGGGTACCATATCATATTGCAATATTCAAGTGGACTACGAACATATGTTTTATAAAGCATAATCATGTGTTCAGCTTTTCTTGTTTTGAAGTGCCGTAACAACATTCCCATTTTTGCTTTACATTTTGCCAACAGAGTTGCTATTTGATCATTGCATAACATGTTTTCCTATTCATCATCACACCAAGGTCTTTCTTTAACTGCTTCCTTATTTGTGATGGTCTCATTATTAGGTCCCTTATGCATATAGCTTTCTTTCTCTGTCTCCATAATTTATTGATTCAAATTTATCAGAGTTAAATACCATCCTATTTACCTCTGCCCAATCATATACTTTGTTAAGGTCTCTTTGTAGAGCGTTCCTATCTTCATCACAAGTAATTTCTCTACTTATTCTTGTGTCATCTGCGAAACTACTCACTACCGAATCCTTAACATTATTGTCTATGTCTTCAATCATAATAACAAACAGTATTGCAGCTAACACCGTACCTTGCGGCACACCGGATATTACCTTGGCTTCATCCAATTTCTCGTCGTTTGCAATAACTATCTGTTTTCTGTTGTGTAAAAAAATTCCCTTTTAAACCATCTTCCTACTTTATCCACGATATTGTTGTTTTTCTAATTTTCTTCGCTAATATATTATGGTCTACTTTATCAAAGCTTTTGCAAAGTCTAAATAAACCACATCTGTTTCATTTCCGCTTTTCATATTTTTGAATATGTTTTCAACGGTGGACTAACAGTTGGGTTTGTACTTTTTCCGGGTACGAAACCATGTTGTCCTTTATTAAACAAATTATTTTTTATTAAATGTTTCATAATATTTTTCTTCATTACCCTTTCATACACTTTCATTATATGTGATGTTAGACTCACAGGCCTATAATTACTTGCCTCTAGTCTTGATCCACTTTTGAAAGTAGGGGTAATATACGCTAATTTGTGCTCATCATATATCTTGCCTGTATCTACACTTTGTCTTAATAATATTGCAAGTGGCTTTGCGATAGAATGAACTACTTTCTTTAACAAAATAGCAGGATCATCAGGATCCATCGGCCCTAGCAGCAGCTCCATTTTTAATTTCATTAATATCCTGCACAATATCAGCTTCATTAATATCTATGTCAGCTAAATATTCACTATTTTCATCCCTTACTTCTATATCATTATCTTCATTATCTATTCTAGGGGTGAATTCTCTCTTATATCGTTTCTGCCAGTATGTTTGCAAATTTCCTTTTTTTCATTCGTTAATCTCCCTTCAATTCTCAGAGGGCCTATTTCTATTCTTCTTTTATTCATCTTCTTCGCATATTAGTATATAGTTTTGGGGTTTTGCTTGATATTTAATAGGGTTTTTTCTTCCAAGTCCCGTTTTTCATTTTCTTTTGATTGTATAATCTTTTTTTCTGCATTTTCTATCTTACTTTTTAGTTCTATAACTTTCCATGCATTTTTTTCTTTTGCAAGACCTTTTTTCCACTTTCTGATTTTCTGGAACAAGATTCTTCTGTCTCTTGGTATGCATGAATGATGTTTACTTTTCTTCTTCGGTATATATTTTTCCACTATTATCTCCAATATTTTATATAATATCTCCGTATTTACCCTTATGTCATCATCTTACGAAAATGTTATCCCAATCTTTGTTTAATTCTTCATTAATTTCTGACCATTTTAATATTTTTACTGTAGAAGTTGTATTTTCCATATCCTTCCCACTTTTTCATTTCTTGCTTATCTCTATTTTCACTTGCTTGGAATGAACTGTTTAATTCTATGACATTATGGTCTGAAATACTCGCATTATAAACTATTATTTCTTTAACATAATTCATCTCGTTCACAAAATACTAGGTCTAAAGTATTTCCTTTCTTGTTGGCAGGTGATTTATTTGTTGAATGTGTATTCTAGTAGCATATCTAATAGCTTTTCAAATTGCCTCTTATCTTCTGCACTACTATTACTCTCTCTTTTTTATATGTATAAGTACAACCACAATCTCCTATTCGTTCTTTCCATTCTACGAAAGGAAAGTTGAAAGTCACCAGATAGGAGAATAGTCCAGTCCTTGTGATTTCTACATATATCATCCAATTTTCAATTATTAAGTCAAACTCTTTAGTATTAGGAGGTCTATATATTATATGTTCATCATTTTTCAGATTCAAATTCTACCGCTATTAGTTCACATTCTGAGTTACTATATTTCTCATATATTTTTCCTTGTTTTTTGTCTTTCCCATATATTGCGGTTCCCCTTGATTCCTATTTTTTCTATCTGATCTATAAGTTTGGAACCCTTTATTTGATCATCATTCCCAGTCTCTTGGAATACCAGGTTTCACTTATATTCATTATATCTATTTTCTTTTCATTTTGTGGGTTAGTTCTTCTAAGTACTCTATTTTTCTTTTTGAGTTACTCGTAACTAAACCCTGCGCATTCATCACTATGATGGTTTGCGTGTTTTCTCCTTCATTTAATACTGATAGTAATAAGGATTTTCCCATGTCTCTTTCCTGTTCTGGTATGTTGTTCTTTTTTTCATTTCCAGAAATTCTGACATTAAAAAATCCAACTTTTCCATAATATTTGATCTTCCTTCATCATAATTATTCATTTTGTGTCTGAAATCTGCAATTTTCTCCGTTTCTGCAATATCCTCTTGCATAATAAATACAGTTATTATCTCTTGAGTAGAATTTCGGAGCTGATGCTTTGAAATTCTTTGCTGACACCTCTGCATATCTCATTGGTGGTTTGCTTTTCTCTTTTACCTGATATTCCTTGGATTTCGCTCTTTATTTTTGTTTCTTTCTTATTTTGGATTTTATTATTCTTGGTTGGTTATTTATTTGATTATGATTCATGGCTACAGGGTGCATATATTTGCATTTTTTGTCGAACTTACATCCTTTTCCTTCTTTTAGGTTTTTTTTTACATATTTTTGGATGCAGATCTCTGCAATCATCCCCATATCCATCTAAGTATGCACATTTACCATATATTTCATAGTTTTTTGACATATCTTAGGATGTTTGTAGTAACATCTTTCTCCAAATCTGCAATTCCCTCTTTTCAAAAGGTTGCAGATTTTGTCTTTCTTGTCTATTTTTTTCCTCTTTCCCGTCATTGTATAGATCTGGGTAGAGCCTCTTCGGGATTTGCTTTTCTGTTGTCATATCGTAATTTATTTCTTCGTAGGTATGCTGCTTTATTGCCTCATATGTAGTATCAATGAGTATCTCTGCATCCATACTTTTATCTTGTTCTTTTGTTTTCCTTATTTTTTTCGTCATTTCATTTTTGTTTACTTCTCTTCCGTTTTCCTCTTCTTCTTCTTCTTCTTCCACTTCCTCTTCTTCTTCATCCTCAACTATTTGTACATTCAATCTTGATTTAATAACATTGTCTATCCATGATAGACATGTTGAACAAAAAAATTCTTGTATCTTTTCTCAAATCTTGTATTACCTCAGCACACTGTGGATGGGTCGGAATGTTGCATGCAGCACATTTTCTGATTAGGTTTTGTGGATTGACTATGCTATACCAAACCTTACACAGTTTGCATGCTTTTGGCATTCTTTTTCCTAATGCATCAATTAGTATATTCACAAGATTCACCTTATTCATTTTCTTTGTCGGAATATGTTGGTTTATGTATATTTTCTTTATGAGTCTCTTGACCACTTGGATTTTATTTGGAACTTCTTCAATTATTTTCAAGATGTTTTCATTAGATTTGTTCCAGTTTGAAGGATTATATCCTTCTAATATATCTATGAATGCTTTTGTATCTTTTTGGTTAGGACTGTTGCTGATTTCATAGATGAAATGCCAGTTCCCTTCCTGCTACCTCATCGTATTGCGAATCTGCTAGACACGCCAAATTACGCCACCTTTTCCCGCAGTTGGAACTTACTGCCATCTTGTTCTGATTTATAGTATTACACTTGATAAACTAACTTAGAAGACGCTTTATCTTACTATTTTCACACTAATCTTATCACCGATAGTTCACGAACACTTCTAGATATTTTCTCAAATTCTAGTCGTATGTTAAACTTGTGATATCTGTTGATTATTGTGACTTCACGCGGGTACGTCTCACCAAGCAAGATGGCTACTACGAGAGAGAGAGAGAGAGAGAGAGAGAGAAAGAGAGAAGTCTGGAACAGTTATTATGAATTATATATTGAACTATATATGATCACAAAATACAATACACAAAATATGATGAAACAATACATTTCTTATTACTACATACAAAAAATTTCTGATACTGGAAGAATGAAACGTTAAAGTATTTACCTTAAAAAAAACTCAGACACATATACTTAGTATCAATTAAAAGAAAACATCTCATTATCACTACAACGTATCAGTACAACCTGCTCGAATAGACAACAATAAAAATGCCATAGACTTAAATATTACAATTTCAATCATTACAACACGATGGGAAAACGCATATTCCCTTTACTACTCGGCAAAAAGATTTCTTGTATTAAAAGAATGGAACTTAAAACTTTTAGATTATTTCCTGTATTAAAAGAATGGAACTTATAGTTTTTAGAGGTCTTGTATCAAAAGAATGGAAATTAAAGCGTTTAGATGTCTTGTATCAAAAGAATGGAACTTGAAGCTTTAAGATTATTTCTTGTATTAAAAGAATGGAACTTAAAGCCTTTGGATTTATTGTATCAAAAGAATGGAACCTAAAGCTTTCAGATTATTTCTTGTAATAAAAGAATGGAACTTAAAGCCTTTGGATTTCTTGTATCAAAAGAATGGAACTGAAAACTTTCAGATTAAAAAATCAAAGACATTATATAATCAGTACAACTTAAAAGAAAACAGCATAAAATCACTTTTGGACGGCAAAACAAATACTACGACACACAATATTAATCCTAAATGTCGTAAGGCAGAGTTATCATGACGCACACTTGAGGTATATCTCTCTCCACCTTAAGAAATACGAGCTCTCGAATTTCTTCCCAATTTCAAAAGTAATTTAGTACCGGATAAGCACCAGAGGTACGAAGGGATCCTAGTGGGCCGATCTCCCCGCGGAAGTCACGCAAGACTCCAATAAATAACAAGAATCCGTAAGCATTCATTTCCCGTCCCTTCTCTGGGGAACGAGGTCGATTAAAAAGAATAAAAAAAGTAATTACCAAGATACAATGGATAGGAATCATTCAAAAATGTAATTACTTTCATGCTGTATTCATTGCTCTTCCTTTGAAACATACAAATGCGACGACATGATTTTCAAAAACTACAGGAGAATTTCTTTACAAAAAGAAAAAAAAAAATCATAAACTGACATTGTTTGCTTGATCACGACAAGGTCGAATTAATTGTTCTGGTACAGACTTGTGAATACAATTCGATGTCTGCGCGTCTTTATCAATATATGAGAGAGAGAGAGAGAGAGAGAGAGAGAGAGAGAGAGAGAGAGAGAGAAACGATTCAAAAGTTCAAGCAATCGGATATAGTATTAGAATCCTTTAATAAAGAGCAATTCAAGGCAGTAAAGAAAATATCTAATATATTAAAAACATAAGAGAGAGAGAGAGAGAGAGAGAGAGAGAGGGGAGAGAGAGAGAGAGAGAGATCAGGATTGTCTGTCCTATTTTAATAGCAAAGGGAAGGAGCATATTTCATTTCCATATACATTAGGAAAATAAGTCTCTGAAAATGATTAGGAAAGATTGGCATATGGGAATAATAATAATAATAATAATAATAATAATAATAATAATAATAATAATAATAATAATAATAATAATAATAATAATAATAATAATAATACAGGATCAAACAGATTACAAAAGTTGGAATCATTTAGATGTTATACTATACAGATACAATCAATGATTTATTGACCCAAAAATAATCAGGGTTTAGAATCAGGCAACTGTGTTTTGGAGGGGAGAAGGAGATATGGGAAAGTGGAGGCTACATGTTATTTAAAAAAAGGAAGTGACATTTGGTAAACAAACAATGGTGGAGTGAAGTATCAAAATAGGCAGGTCTACCCTGGATAAAGAATCATGAGAACTCTCTCTTGCACTAGATAACTCGATCCTTTCACAATAGTGCAACTTGCTGCTGAATAATGTGTAAGTGGCAACTCATGCTTTGATATGACGGAGGGTAAGTTGTTTAAAATTCACTTTTGTAAGATTGAAAAGTAATACATGGGCCCTATCAGCTATCTCGATACAGTGATGTAGACTATGTGTAAGTGGCAACTCACACTTTGATATTACGGAGAGAAAGTTGTATAATATTAAAGCTTTGACAGACTGGGTTGAAAAGTAATAAAGGGATCTATCAACTATGACGATACAGTAGCAGTCTTAACTGGACGCTGGTGCCTTGGCCAACCTACTGTGTTTAAAACTTTGAACACTTCAACCCAGCTAGGAGTATAAAAATTCTCACAAGACCTTTTCAAAATACCCCTTACATATAAGGAACCTTTCATCAACCAGTATCATATGGGATCTTAACCAATTAGTGAAAATTCGATGCCTTCTGTGATCATTATGATTAATAAGATATTTATCATTTTTGTTTTTATTATGAGAGGTGTTTCAATAGCCTTAGGCCAGTGATGCCTTTGGCCAATGAATATCTTCAGGATTTAAATCTCTCCAACTGTATGAAATCCTACAACTAAAAAACTGATGATTACATAATCACTCAGAGAAAGAACAACGAAAAAAGCAAGATCTTTTTATTGTTACCCCAATACCTGTAAGCACGGAAAGACATATCCCAATATTCCTACATTCGTGATAATTAGTTCCATGATAACCTAATTTCGGGTCTCTCCTCTCACGCACAGACAATCCAGCGAAGGAAAATACGATGTTCCAGTGACTCACGGTGACTTTCTCATCAAGTATTTACGCAACGCTATGGATTACACTATGGATTACCTTGAGGGAGTATTTGGAGGGTAGAGGATTAGGAGAGCCTGAAAATCCTTCAAGGCAGAAGGCAAATTCTAGGAAAGGTTTGTAAACAGGATGGCTTGGGGTAGACGTGAGTTGTCCTGTTAAAAATCAAATGTCGGAATGACACTTCATTTTTCAAGAACACCCTTGACAAACGGATTTTCCGTTTCTTATGCAGCAGCCTTTTCCATTGAAAAGATACTGCATTACATTACATTATATAAGTCATGGGTAACTCATACAAAAGTACACAACCACGTTATATATATATATATATATATATATATATATATATATATATATATATATATATATATATATATATATATATATGTATATATATATATATATTATATATATATATATATGTGTGTGTGTGTGTGTGTGTGTGTGTGTGTGAGTAATGTATTCCCCAGAGCAAAGCCTTCTTTCAGCCACGAAGGCTTTGCTCAGGAGCGCTAATCCCCAAAGCGCCATTCAAAATTCAGCACCGTTCGCACCAGTGACAGGGTCACCTTATGTACTTACTGATGAGCCCATTGTACCATTATATTCACGACAACCCACCCAGTATAGAAGAGAGCCTTAGAGACGGCTGAAACGTCAACAACACCCTTCGGAAACCCCTGGGAAGATTCTCCACCACCTGAGAACGACTTTCGAGGAACTATACTCTGTTTTTTTTCATCTGTCCATCCGCCTGTGGTGTTTTTGTATGGTAACACTGCGTCCCGGGCTTTAGATAGCTACGCTAATTGTAAGTTTTAGGTAAATGAAAGGATATCTGGGTGTACATTTGTAACTGAAAGTGTTTTAATAATTTACTGTATGCGAATTACACCGTTAATATTCGAAATAGGATATTATTATAATCGTTGAATGTAAGCTGAATGTAACTATCTAAAGCCCGGGACGCAGTGTTACCATACAAAAACACCACAGGCGGATGGACAGATGAAAAAAAAACAGAGTATAGGTACCGTAGACCGCCCCTCAATAACTCTACGGACTCACCCAGCCGTGTTTAACTTCAGCCCCGGAGTTTAATCCATAAATACAAAAAGAAAAAATTTGCACCGAAGTTTCTTCGACGCAATTGAATTTTCTGTACTACGTATAATGCTGTGTGAGCCGCGGTCCATGAAAATTTCAGCCGCGAAAAGGTGGTGGCCTGTCTTATAGCGTTGCCAGACGCAAGATCATGGTTAACTTTAACCATAAATAAAATAAAAACTACAGCGGATATATGGCTGTAATTTTGTATGTTCGACGATTGGAGGGTGGATGATCAACATACAAATTTGTAGCCCTCTAGCCTCAGTAGTTTTTAAGATCTGAGAGCGGACAGACACAGCCATCTCAATAGTTTTCTTTTATAGTTTTCGTCCAGCCTTCCATCTTATCCGTACAACTTTTAGCGGATATGTTTGTTTGTTTGTTTGTATGGTGTTTTAACGTCGCATGGAACCAGTGGTTATTCAGCAACGGGACCAACGGCTTTACGTGACTTCCGAATCACGTCGAGAGTGAACTTCTATCACCAGAAATACACATCTCTCACTCCTCAATGGAATGGCCGAGAATCGAACCCGCGACCACCAAGGTGGGACGCTAATACCATACAAACCACGCCGTTGAGGCGCTTTTAGCGGATATGAGCACTGATAAGAATTAAAAAGACATTGTATAAGTTCAATTCAACTGGTGCTACCATTCTGTTCAAAGGAAAGAAAGAATTATGATCTGGAATATGCTTCCTGGAGAAAAATAATGGAGGATAAGGACGAAAACACAAATAAGAACAATATGAATAGAAGTCTCTGTGAAGAGATTTATCGCATGTATGTATGTATATTATACATAACTCGATTGCGCCGAAGTTTTTCATTATTTTTCATTGTGGGGTATTTTCTAATCTGATGTGTTATATAAGATATTCTTTTTAGACATTCAGGAACGCTACCAGTTACTTCCAGATTTAAATGGTTGACACAACTTTTCGTTTTTGCCGAGATTAGTGTTCATGGAGGGGCGTAGTTAACTACTCTCATGACTATGCAGTGTCACACAGACTTAGTAGTGTATGGTTTTTGCGTACTTAAGAATTTTTGTCGGTTTTTACGTACTCAAGAATTTTTGTCACTTATATGAAAATTGTCTGTATTTTTTATTTAAAAAAATGCTCCAGCCAGGGTTGATAGTCGAGTGGTCATGTGTGTTTATCACTACATCTAAACCCAAGGCCCAGGTTCGAATACATACATACATACATACATACATACTACATACATACATACATACATACATACATACCAAAAATGTCACTGAGTATCAAATTCACCTTACCTTAGGAATAACTTACATCTCAAAAAGAATAATAATGAAGCGCATATGAAATTGCAAGTATTCGAACCTGGGCCTTGGGTTTAGATATAGTGATAAAAACACATGACAACTCGACTATCAACCCTGGCTGGAGCATTTTTAATTAAAAATACAGACAATTTTCATATAAGTGACAAAAATTCTTTAGTACGTAAAAACCGACAAAAATTCTTAAGTACGCAAAAACCATACACTGCTAAGTCTGTGTGACACTGCATAGTCATGAGAGTAGTTAACTACGCCCCTCCATGAACACTAATCTCGGCAAAAACGAAAAGTTGTGTCAACCATTTAAATCTGGAAGTAACTGGTAGCGTTTCTGAATGTCTAAAAAGAATATCTTATATATAAGATTGGAAAATACCCCACAATAAAAAATAATTTAAAACTTCGGCACAATCGAGTTTTTTTATTTCAAATAATGCTGTATGAAACACTCAGCCACGGCCCATGAAACTCTAAGCCATAGCCAATGAAAATTTCAGCCACGGCCAATGAAACTTTCTGCCACGGCCCATGGAACTCTCAGCCGGGGTCAAAGAAACTTTCAGCTACGGTCCGGTGGTGGCCTGTGTTGTTAGCACCTTTAGCGATGACAGACGCTATCTTTAACCTTAAAAAATAAAAACTACTGAGGCTTGGGGGAGGCTGCAATTTGGTACGCTTGATGATTCGAGGGTGGATGATCAACATACCGATTTGCAGCCCTGTAGCCTCAGCAGCTTTCAAGATCTGAGAGCTGGGCGAAATAGTGCGGACGGACAGACGGATAGCCATCTCAGCAGTTTTCGTTTGGGGGAAACTAAAAACCAAGGTCACTCACTACTCAGCTTTCTCACAAAAAAACACCTCCAGTTCTTCTAACCCAGAAAAAACTAAGCAATATATCACCACCGAAAATAACGGAATAAAAAAAACGCATAAATATTTTGCCATAGTGACACGAACATGTATCGAACGACGTGCAAATAAAAAAAAACTTATAAAAAAAAGGTAGGAAGCATTCATCGGGGCGTGAATAATAAAACATAATGGCAACGCTACACCGTCAGCCATCCACTGTTTCTTATACAGGAAGAGAACCTTCGAGCGGTTGAACAAGGAACGAAGGCATAAGTAAATTATACTGGATTATGCTGCATTAGTTCTTACATATTAAGGTATAAGTTAAGGAGGAAGAATAAATAAATAAAATAACTAGACTATATATATATATATATATATATATATAATATATATATATATATATATATATATATATACGTATATATATATATATATATATATATATATATATATATATATATATAGCAGCATTCAGCAGGCTCAGACCTCGCCGTGTTCAACACTTTTCACAGCTCCTTCGACACCGCTATCCACCAGGGACCCTGGCCACCTCTAGGAAGTTGGAGAAATTGACCTTAAAGGAAGAAAAAGCCAAATGTGATATAGGTTTCTTACAGTATTGTCTGCTAAACGGAGTACACCCGAAGTTCGTCAGATTCAGGCTCTACATGACCTAGATGTATCGCACTGAATTTTACAGAAATGCCTTGGACGAGCTACTTAGGAAGGAGATTGAGACGAAGCAAAAGCTTATTGAAAGTACACGTACGATGTTTGTCAACTACGGGAAGAGCTATTTTCATGATTTATCATTTGTTGACCGATTTTTTGTATCAGAAAACTATTTCACGACTTTGTAAATGATTATGTCTCCTCGTACAATTACGACATCAAAAGAAACTACGAGTGCTAGGTGTTGTTACTCCCAATTTTAATCAATAGAAATTATTGTATTTTAACTTTTCTGACTATGTTCTCTCCAAAAGAGGGGAGTTCTTGCTGTCATTTGGCTTGGATTTTTGTCTACCATCCTACAGACCGATGTTTGCAGATTTCTATTTTCCTTTCGAAATTCTTTTCCAAAGACTCAAGGGTTTGAACTTGGTAAATGACTTAAGGGGTTTACAACATAAGTTATCCTTTCTATTACATAAGACTTATACTAATTTAAAAGTGTCTTGGACACCGTTCTTGAGGAAAGAGGATTTGACTATCTTGAAAAAACTTGGCAAACGGGATTTGGTTATTTGCAAACCGGATTGTGCTACTAAATAAACAAGAGTATATTGATAAGGTGAATAATATTCTTGCAAACAACACCAAATTTCATTCACACGGAGAACCAAACTTTTTGGATATTTACAAAAGGGAAGATAAAATTAACAGGGTTTGAGAAAATTAAAGAACGAGGGTATTTTGGATGAAACTACATATCAGAAACTATTTTGTGACAGGTTCATCTTTTAGTATTCTATATGGTCTCCTATGATACATAAGGAAGGAGTTCCTATTAGACCTATTATGGCAGCCTACAACAGCCCTTCTTGTACTATATCAAAATACCTTGTTTCATTACTTAGTGATTTCGCTTACAACCAACTTTCGATCGCTTAAGAATGGTTATGAGTTCCAGAAACAAATAGTTTTACAAGATGGTGATCTACACATGACAAGTTTTGATGTAGAATCTCTTTTTACAAACGTTCCTCTAAATGAAACCATCAGCATTATTTTAGAAAGGATTTTTTTTGAGACGATCACGTAATTTTTCATGGTTTTAACAGACAACTTTTTAGGACGTTTCTTGAGCTTGCTGTGCAAGACTCAATGTTTGTTTTTAATGGTCAACTCTTTTGCCTGTGTTTGCTAATATTTTTGTGTCCTTTTTAGAAAGAAAAACCTTTTTAACTAACTGTCCAGATGTGTGCAAACCTGTCTATTATAGACGATATGTTGATGATACATTTTTGCGCTATTTCAAAGAACCCTGGCATAGAGATGATGTTTCTGGACCATATCAATAGTCAACATGAAAATATAAAATTTACCATGGAAAAGGAAACCAACAACTCTTTACCCTTTATAGAAATCAATGTTAGCAGAGACAATGGTGAATTTGCTACATCTGTATATAGGAAAAAATCATACACTGGGCTTGCTAACAATTTCTACAGTTCATGCTCCAAGAACTTTAAACTGAATTCTATTTACACTTGGTTTTTAAGGCTATACGTTCCTGTTCGAGTTGGTCTCTCTTTCACAATGAGATATTATTTTTAGTCAAATTTTTCTTACAGAACTTCTATCCTGAAAAACCGGTTTATAAAGTCATTAACAGACTACTGTCACAAGATTTCATCAATCCGATGCCCTCTTACAATGTCTTAAAGAAAAGTGTATATGCCAATATCCCATTTATCTCTGACGACAAGTTTTCTGCCAAACTTAAACAAATAATCGAAAATGAATGTCTGCCTTTAAATGCATTTAATTCCAATAATCCACTCAAGATTGGCGTATTCTTGGCTATAAAGACAAACGCAGACTTCATGAGATCCGACATTGTTTATAAATTCAAGTGCCCGGGATGTCCGGTATTTATGGTTGGATCAAGCCGTAGGTTACTGCAGATGAGATACTGTAGCCATGTGGGATACAGCTTTAGAACGGGTCAGAAATAAGTAAACCAAGATTTTCTAATATAAAGAATTATGCCTCCAAATGCAAAATTGAAATAAATAAAAAGCACTTCTCTATTATTGGTGGAACAAGCCATAGCCATTACATAACTACCCTTGAGTCCTTATACATCAAACGGATTGTTCCTTCTTTGAATTCTAACGTTTCCGCTTCTCTTTATCTTGCATAACTGAAGTCGTAGGTTGGTGTCAAGTTTTGGTCATTCGTTCTTCTCCTTCCTTTGGATGGTTTGGTGAGAACTGGTTCCTTTTTTACTAAATACCTTTTAATTTGTATTAACTTTTGTAAATAATTTTTTTTCCTCAACTATCTTTTTTTATATATAAAAAAAAAAAATTATTTTTTTTTCAAACTTTAACGTATTTAATGTTGTTCTTACAGATTGAGGATGCACATAGATAATGTGCGAAAAGTCTCTTATTAATAAAATATGGCCCTTTTTGAATGTGTTTGTTGGACTGCTGGGAATTGCTGTTTTTTATATTCTCTTCCCTGAAAAATGCCTTATTATATATATATATATATAATATACAAATAAATATATATATATATATATATATATATATATATATATATATATATGACAGTGTGTGTAGTGTCTGCACTAAGCAGCAAAAACAAAAAAATGTACTCTGATATCCAATTTCGCTCTACCTCGGATCGGAATTAATATATTTCATGTATGTTAACAGAAGGGAATTTTTTTTTTTTTTTTTTTGTTAATAATAATTTCGTCCTTTCGTGGATTCGAACCAGCGGTCAGAGGTAGCAATCAGGACTTCAGTGACGTCCTCTGAGCGCTGGTTTCGAATCCACGAGAGGACGAAAAAAATTATTATCACTTAAAAATTCCCCTTCGGTTCAACACATATGAAAATATATTGATAACCCAAGGTAGAGTGAATTGGATTATATATATATATATATATATATATATATATATACATATATATATATAATATATATACATACATACTCGTAGTGCGCGTATATATACACACAAACGCACACATATATGTGTGTGTTTGTTTCAAGACGTACAATATTAAAATAAATAAAATACACAAAATACATAAATACATATGTATACTATATAGTGTGATCTTGCTATTTTCTACTATGATCTAACATACATACAAAGAGAGAGAGAGAGAGAGAGAGAGAGAGAGAGAGAAAGAGAGAAAAAATCACATTTCGAATTCATACAAGGCCTGAGCCATATGCCACTCTATAGCGGTAAGGATGAGAGATCAGGGGACGCTTCTAGCATAGAAGTAGCTGATAAAATTTGCAATGAGCTTTCTAACAGTTTTTTCTTTATTCTCGACATCGTTCTGTGGGAGAAAAAGATTACATTTAACCTCATTCTAATTCCTGAAGCATTTTATACCTGAACTCTGTCTCTAAGATCTTACGTAATATGGTCTATATTAACTACTAAAACAATAACTACTTTCTGAAGCATTCTATACCAAAACTCTGTCAATAAGATCTTACGTCATATGGTCTATACTAACTCCTAAAACAATAACTACTTTCTGAAGCATACTATACTAGAACTGTGTCTTTAAGTTCTTACGTAATATGGTCTATTTTAACTGCTAAAACAAAAACTACTTTCACGTTCTATGGATGCACATTATATACAGATACTGACAAGTAAGTTATACATTTTGGGAAACATTACCCATTTTCTCCTGACAGAGGATGGTTCCCAAGAAAGAACAAGATGAAAATCACTACCGAATTCATAACTGAATTGCTAAATCGTGAATGAACTCTTAAATAACACTGAACGTTCATCGGAGCGCATCGAATCCCACACGTGCAAAGTACACTTCATTCATCTTTCATGAATCTTTTCACTTCCAGGATATAACCTTCCTTCCGCTTCACCTCCAGGATATATAACCCTCCTTAGTTAGTTTGGCAGTCAACACCTAGTAACTAAGTTCTGAAATAATTGGCTAAACAACAGTCTGAATGGAAAAGTACTTTAATGTTGCCTAAACAAGTCTGAATGGAAAAGTGCTTAAATGTTGGCAAAACAACAGTCTGAGTGGAAAAGTAATTAAATTTTGGCTAAACAAGAGCCTGAGTGCAAAAGTGCTTAAATGTTGGCTAACAACATTCTTAGTTGAAAAGCACTGAAATGAAGTGAAATATAAGTCTATATCACCAATTAAATGGCGTGGTTTATCAACATTCTTAAATCCCCTTTTAACCTGACATAATATTCCTTCCATATATTTTTTTACTAAATCTCAGCCACTGAAAAAACTGATACATATCTGGCAAAGATATATCTGAAGTTATAAATAATTAAAAGAATTTACCTACACTTTGAGAGTTGAAAACTTTTTTTATCAATGTTAACCAGTCAAGCAAGATAGCAAGCACGAAAATCGAAAACAGTTGTCTACAAAAAGCTGAAACGTAAAAGCAAGGAGATAAAGTTCAGGAAATGATATCCCTCGCTCTGCGAGATGCAAAGCATCAAATCTCTAAGGACCTAGGATCTGTGTACTCCTACAGCTTTACTCCCGTGACGAAACCAAAATGGTAGAGATGATTGTATAAAAAGGCTAAGAACATAACCAAGAATAAGCTTAATAAAGAAAATAAGTAAAAGAAAGTAAAAGAAGAAAATAAGTAAACGTAGCATGTGAGGAGTAGGTGGATATAAAATGGAGCTGTTATGAGCAAATGTGGAGACGGATATGTTCAAGGATGGATTCAATGAGGGAAGTTACGTGGGTTTGTGGAACGAGAAGGCACGCAATAAAAAAATGTAGGTCAGTGGAATGAGAGGTTTAAAGGGGGGAAAAGTGGAGACTTTTAAATGCAACAGCAGGTCAGGAGAAGGTAAAAGTTTAAAGAAAGAAAGGGAGCTAGATATTGGTGAATACAAGATGAATTACATTTTGTAATGAAGATGATGAGATAAAAGTTCAAGTGGATGGAAGCAAAGTTACGCAGAAGGATTGGTGAGTAAACGGAATTAGAACAAAACAAATGGAGAGACACTGCCTCAAGAGCATATGGCACTGTGTCAGTGAAGCAGGAAAGGAAGGACTGGCAACTGTAGAGGCAGACCAAAATCATTCAGAAGTGGTTAGGGTTAGTGGTTAGGATGTAAACCGACTAATGTTGTTGTACTATAAAGCCACCCAGCTAAATAAAATGGTTTTATACATACATATGCATATACATACATACTAATTGGGTGGCTTATTTACACACACAAACCATACATATATATATAGTTTAGATGGACAAACACTACACACACACACACACGATATATATATATATAGATATATATATAAATATATATATATATATATATATATATATATATATATCAAAGATAAATAATATATATATGTACATATATGTATATATTATAGGTGTGTGTACATGTGAGTGTGTTTCTGTGCTGTGTGCAGTAAACGGCTGCCATGATTTAAAAGGAAAAGTTTCTTTAGCATATCTAAAATAGTCACTTTTACACAAAGTTCTCTCTCTATACCTCTTTCAACAGTAACGAATATCTCGCCATTATTGGCCGTCCTAAGGTAATAAAAAAAAAGTTTTGGCAATTTTTCTCCCCCTTTTTTTATATTCCTTACCCCTACCACTCAACACAATTCCCTCATCTCTACGGAAGTAAAAGAGACGTGTGTTTGATTCGTGTGAGGAAGAGGAAGGAGAGAAGAGGAAGCAGGAGGGACGACGAAAGGGAGAATGGATAACAGGAAATGAATCTGGGAGGAAGAGGAAAGATGCGTGAAAAGGTGGCAAATAAAAGTTCATCTGCAATCATTTTTCCTTGCAAGTGAAAGTGACGGTTTCCATGGGGGCAAAACTAGAGCAAAGAATGCAGGGTTATTGGTGTTTTCGTAACACATATTGAAAGTGAGCCTCCTTCACCATTATATGCTTAAAGAAATTATACCGGTGGTGCTAATATTTGTTCGTTCACAATATTTACTCTCCAAATACTACAGAATTTATTTGGTGAATATTCTTGAATTGTTAGCAATGTCAAAAAAAGTAATAATAATGAATAATAAAACACAA
>NC_061094.1:38552197-38569697 GCF_015104395.2 Macrobrachium nipponense
TAATAATATAATAAGAATAATCTTAGATCCGTGGAGAGTTACTCTTAATTCAATTTATTTATTTATGTAAAGCATTAATATAGGAATCCATGAAGCACTACTATATATATATATATATATATAATATATATATATATATATATATAATGAATGGCATTGTCGCTTCTAGAAAATCGGATCTTTAATAAAAAGAGTATGGCCAGCAGAAACTTCAGCATTTTTCGTTAAAACTTTATTTTTATCCAACGCCTACGTTTCGGGATATAAATCCCATCTTCAGGGCTAAAAACAGGGAAAAAATTTAAATTCTATACATTAAATCAGACTAAAATGGGGCACAGTAATAAATTATGCATTTTTAAAAGAATTGTATAGATTAATTAAAAATATATCAGTGAAATTCGAATTTTATATTGAATAAGAGATCAACAGTAAAAAGCAAAGCTACTAAGTACAATGACACTTCAAAATAAATAAACAAACAAAACACTTAAAAACACAAACCACACGTGAACAACTAAGAAAATTACATTATTACTAAAGACAGGAGAAAAATATTGAATCCTAACAGGCAAAAAATTTCTGTATATGATTACAAAAGGAGAAAAAAAAATAAACATTAATATATATATATATATATATATATAATATATATATATATATATATTATATATATATATAAAGGCGGACACAAAGTAAAAAATAGCGAAACGAGAACTCACCGGTACAGAAGTAAAGATAAGACTGAATAAGTATTATTTATTTTTGACATAAGGGGAGAGGCAAATACAAAGGCGAGAAGGTAGAAAGGGCGAATGGGATGAATGGTCTATTAAGTAATGTTCAGTTGTACAGCAGTTGAATGGTTGTTGAGGGTTGGTGACAATTGTTTAATGAAGAGGGGACTCGAGAATGGGTAATGACCGGTTATCTATTTCTTGTGATAAGATTTTAAAAATCATTGTACTTTAATTTGGGAACCTATGTCGGTAATTCGAGTCGGCTGTTGAAGGTTCGCATCGATTGCCATCGGGGTGTCAGTCACCGAACAGGAATAACTTTATCTAAGAAAGAATTTTCTGCAATACGCAACCATGCAATAAAATGTAAAACTTAAATATTCAGTACAATGATTTGTTTTAAAATCTTATCACAAGCAATAGTAACCGGTCATTACCCATTCTCGAGTCCCTTTTCATTAAACAATTGTCACCAACCCTCAACAACCATTCAACTGCTGTACAACTGAACATTACTTAATAGACCATTTCGCCCTATCTTATACCTTCTCGCCTTTGTATTTGCTCTTTTCCCTTTTGTCAAAAATAAATAATACTTATTCAGTCTTATCTATACTTCTGTACCGTTGAGTTCCCGTTTCGCTATTTTTTACTGTGTCCGCCTTCATATCTATATATATATTTTTTAATGTTTAATTTTTTTTTTCTCCTTTTGTAATCATATACAGAAATTTTTTGCCTGTTAGGATTCAATATTTTTCTGCCAGTCTTTAGTAATAATGTAATTTTCTTGAAGTTCACGTGTGGTTTGTGTTTTTAAGTGTTTTGTTTGTTTATTTTTATTTTGAAGTGTCCATTGTACTTAGTAGCTTTGCTTTTTACTGTTGATCTCTTATTAAATTAGTTACCGTCTTACTTTTTTATATAAAATTCCGAAGTTTCATTAATCATATTTTTAATTAATTCTATACATGTCTGATTTAATGTATAGAATTTTAATTTTTCCCTGGTTTTTAGTCCTGAAGATGGGATTTGTATCCGGAAACGTAGGCGTTGGATAAAAATAAAGTTTTAACGAAAAATACTGAAGATTCTGCTAGCCATACTCTTTTTTATTATATATATATTTATATATATATATATATATATATATATATATATATGTGTGTATCATACATATATATATATATATATATATATATATATAAATATATATATATTATATATATAAAAGACCTCAAACTCCATTTCCCTGACACTTCGGTCACCTTCTTTCGCAAGTCGTCGAGGCTTGGTATTATCATCATAGTTCACTGTGCTCGCTTCAACACGATCCTTTAAGATACTACCAATGTTTTCACACACATTAAGGTCAGGGGAGCTACCTGGAAATTCACTTGACGAGAAGAAATCGATACCACTGTTTCGAAGCAGCTCCTCGTGTCTGAAGAGCCCTTGAAACATGGATGCCTTATTATGCAAAAATGTGACTTCTTCAACAGATAACACATTTTCAGAATCTTTGAGGAAAGGAAATACTCCACCAGTAAGGTCAGTTTCTCCATTCTATGACTGTCCTTTTTCTTTGATGATCCACATTAACCGTTTGGCTGCGAAACAGAGAAAAATTCTCAAACATTCAGGAAATTTCACAGCTTGGTGATAGCACACGTCATCGCTGATATCATCCAACTTTGCAGCCCAAATGATGTCATTTTTATGATTTGGCTTCTGACTGTAAATGAAGAATTCAATTTGATGCGGCAACATGGAGAAAGTCAGCTTCATCCCAATCTTTAAGAAATGAACCACAAAACCATGCTCGGTCTTCTCTCTGTTGCTGAGTGCTGTTGGGCTTGCTGATAACATGAAATGGCTTGATACCAGATTTTTTCAACTCATGATATACAGCCCTATAACTTCTCTTCTTTCCTCTTTTTGTTTCTAGTTCAATCGCCAATTTACGTAAAGGCTTTCTTGGTCTACCCACTGCCTCAGCTATGATGTCTTTTGACTCCTGAGAAAGGACTTCAGGCCTTCCAAGATTCTCATTCTTTTCGCAATGACAGTCATATGGATTTTTGTTCCAGCTTCTTTTAACAAAGGATTCGTCTCTTTTAATGTATTTAGCTATCCAGGAACATAAATGCATTCCCTGGCCTCTCTGAAGGTTATAGCCCGGATTCGGTCAATCCACCTGATTTCCTCCGAGTCGTTAGCCATGGCTGTATATAACTCCGTCACTCAGCCTGAAAATGCAAGAAATGTAAAATGAAAAATAGCTTAATAGAAACTTAAGATAATGTACTTGGAGACAGGCTATAGCAGAAAACTTCATAACTTTCCATTTGTTCTGTGGAGGGGGGCTCTAATTTCGAAACACCCGGTATATTCATATACATAGTCTTACAATCATAATAAAAAGAAAATATCAACCCATGAACCTACCACACGTCCTGTTAAAACAAAAACAAAAAAAGACAAAAGGAAAAGATGGATTTCTATATTAATGCTTATATAAATATATGAATGAAGAGTAACTCATCATGAATCGGAGGTTATTAGTGTTAAAAAATGCATACTAATGATACCTCGATAAACTTTCTCAACCTTATTTAATCCCCGTTCTGTCGGATTTTAAACCTATTGCAGAAAATCTGTTAACTACATTTTGAAAACATAAATCAAATCCCATCCGCCCCAGATAAACAGATTGCCTGGGCAAACACAAATGCAAGCATGTGCATCAATGCGTTTAAATCAAAATGAACAGGCACTAATAATTAACACACCAGTTGCATGCTGAATACCCCTTCCTAATGCAACATCAGAGGATATGACAATTTCAGCAACATGATTTAATCAGATGAGCAACTTCCGGTAAACAACTCGTATCATCCATTTCAGTTCGAGATTGGAAATGGCTGCTGATAGAGCACCTCTGAATTTCGTCGGGAAATGAAACGTTGATATTGAATTGATAATTAGATCGCCGTCTGTTACGACGGATGTTGAAATATCTTTTAAATGAAGCTGCACTGAATCTAGTCTGATATATCATTCGTCTGGTATTTGCATCCTCTCTGCTTTTAAGTACCCTTCTGATATATATATATATATATATATATATATATATATATATATATATATATATATATATAGATATATATATCTAATAAAAGGAGCCCATAAAAACACCAAAAATGTAGAGAGAAAAGTACTATATTTCAGAGACTGCTGTCTCTCTCTTCAGGTATATGAATGAGAAAAGTTTACAGAAAAAGGTGGTATTTATACCAAGAGATTCGTCCACAAGTAAGCCAATTTAGGTCACCCCGCTGATAATCTTCCTTTAATCTTCTTAAAGCGTTGGTTGAATGAACACTGCGTCGACGATGTCGGATGTCCAATTCCCTTTTGAGATGTTCATTACCTGCTTCTCTTTTATTAAGGCCGATTCCATCATTTGACTCTTGTACCGGCAGTTGCTGCTATAAATTACACGTGGACATATTCCAGTTTATTTCTATGGTTATGTTCATTTATATGATTGAAAATAGCCGAGTTCTGTTGTCCATACTAACTGACCGTTTGTGTTGTATTAATCTCTGGGAAGTGATTTACCTGTAATCCGATGTAAGATTGGTCACAGTCCTGGCATGGGATCTCATATACCCCAGAGTCTTTGGGCGATATCTTTGTTGGACGTTAATCAGGGATTTGGCTAAGGTATTTGGGATAGGTAAATGCAAAAGGGTTGGATTTCCCAAGGGTGTGAGTTACTCTCTAATCGTCTCCAGGTGGGGAATTTTATTTATTGTTGGTGTGTCTCTGGTCTTGTCTTTAGGGGGTCGGTAGAAAATTACGTTTGCTTTTTGAATTGCTTTCTCAATTATATGGTCGGATACTTTAAAGATGAAAGTTGCTTGCGAATTAGTTCAAATTCTTTTCCAGGAAATCTGGGGAACAAATTCGTAAGGCTCTTAAGAATAGGTTGCTAGCTAGACCTATCTTGATGGTATTGTCATGATAGCTAAAATAGTGAATATATGAAAGTGAGAACGTTGGTTTTCTGTATATGGTAAATTTGTATTCTGTCGTGTCTCTGATTATTAAAACATCAAGAAAAGGAATTTTGTTGTCTGTTTCCCATTCAACTTTAAATTTGATGCTGGGCACTAATGCGTTTAATTTTGAGAGGAATTCATTAAAATTACCCCACTTATTATCCCAAAATGTTAGTATGTCATCCACGTATCTCATCCACAGCATGTTTTTTTGGGTTTTATTGCATTTATTACTGTAGTTTCAAAGTATTCCATGTACAGATTGGCTAAAATAGGACTTAAAGGACTACCCATACTACACCCGAATTTTTGCTTGTAGAATGATTCCCGAATGAAAAATACGTTATTAGATGCACATAATTCAAACTAACTTTATTATTTTGTCAAGTGCCAAAGGGAAATGATCTGAATAGGGGGATAATTTTCCCTTAAAAACTGAAGAACGTCCTGTACTGGTACTTTTGTGAATAGGGAGTCTACGTCAAGGCTTAAAAGTTTTATGTTGTGAAGTGGTATATGTGCTTCTCTGAATTTGTGACAAAAGTCTTCCGAATGTTTGATGTGACTGGGAGAAAAGTGCCTAAAAAAGGAGAAAGGAGGCCAGCTAACCATTTAGAAATTTTGTAATTGAAAGCTCCGGCGCATGAAAACGATGGGTCTGAATGGAAGATTGTCCCTTTGTGAGTTTTGGAAGACCATAAAAGTAGGGTAATTTAGGATTAATTACTTTAAATTTCTCTAATAGTTCAATACTCTTTTGTCTTGGCCAATTAATCTTACTTTCCGAAAAAATTCTGTGGGATTTTCCTGGAAGAAAGAATCACCAATACGAGAAACGACATCTTCGTGCTACGCAGAGTGATATATGGAACTCAATCTTAATCTTCGCCTCCTCACTACGGACCACGTATACAGGTATCTGATTTCATTCTGTTCCGACATTGCTGCCTATAATAGCGTGACTCTTCCAACAGACTTTTACGCAAGTTAAATAACCTAATAGATAATAGCGCATGGAATAATCTTGAACAACAAGACAAAGTTTTAAACTTATCCAACACCCCCTTACTGTAAATCAACATTTAGTTTTAAATTTAGGCTTATCCTTTGCCCTAATGCCAGACCGCAAAAACAAACCTAGACTTCATAGTGGCTTTTGATAAATTCATATCTGACAAAAACTACAGCCGTTGAAGAGATATGTTTAAAAGGATTGTTACTAAAGCTTTAAACTGACCTTCATAAGAAATATCCTGTTCCCCGCAGATTCATGATAGCCATCCACTCGCTAAAAAAGTTAGATGTTATAATAAGTAGATCCGACAAAGACGGCAAAATTGTAATAATGGACAAAGACTTCTACCTCGACAAATCAACCAGCTCCTTAGCGACACAAAATACTTACGAAAAACTGACGAAAAATCCCCTCCAGAACGTTCCCACAGAATTTTTCGGAAGTAAGATTAATTGGCCAAGACAAAAAGAGTATTGAACTATTAGAGAAATTTAAAGTAATTAATCCTAAATTACCCTACTTTTTATGGTCTTCCCAAAACTCACAAAGACAATCTTCCATTCAGACCCATCGTTTCATGCGCCGGAGCTTTCAATACAAAATTTTCTAAATGGTTAGCTGGCCTCCTTTCTCCTTTTTTAGGCACTTTTTCTCCCAGTCACATCAAACATCGGAAGACTTTTGTCACAAATTCAGAGAAGCACATATACCACTTCACAACATAAAAACTTTTAAGCCTTGACGTAGACTCCCTATTCACAAAAGTACCAGTACAGGACGTTCTTCAGTTTTAAGGGAAGGGGAAAATTTATCCCCCTATCAGATCATTTCCTTTGGCACTTGACAAAATAATAAAGTTAGTTGAATTATGTGCATCTAATAACGTATTTTCATTCGGGGAATCATTCTACAAGCAAAAATTCGGGTGTAGTATGGGTAGTCCTTTAAGTCCTATTTTAGCCAATCTGTCATGGAATACTTTGAAACTACAGTAATAAATGCAATAAACCCAAAAACATGCTGTGGATGAGATACGTGGATGACATACTAAACATTTTGGGATAATAAGTGGGGTAATTTTAATGAATTCCTCTCAAAATTAAACGCATAGTGCCCAGCATCAAATTTAAAGTGAATGGGAAACAGACAACAAAATTCCTTTTCTTGATGTTTTAATAATCAGAGACACGACAGAATACAAATTTACCATATACAGAAAACCAAACGTTCTCACTTTCATATATTCACTATTTTAGCTATCATGACAATACCATCAAGATAGGTCTAGCTAGCAACCTATTCTTAAGAGCCTTACGAATTTGTTCCCCAGATTTCCTGGAAAAAGAATTTGAACTAATTCGCAAGCAACTTTCATCTTTAAAGTATCCTGACCATATAATTGAGAAAGCAATTCAAAAAGCAAACGTAATTTTCTACCGACCCCTAAAGACAAGACCAGAGACACACCCAACAATAAAATAAAAATTCCCCACCTGGAGACGATAAGAGAGTAACTCACACCCTTGGGAAATCCAACCCTTTTGCATTTACCTACCCAAATACCTTAGCCAAATCCCTGATTAACGTCCAACAAAAGACATCGCCCAAAGACTCTGGGGTATATGAGATCCCATGCCAGGACTGTGACCAATCTTACATTGGATTTACAGGTAAATCACTTCCCCAGAGATTAATACAACACAAACGGTCAGTTAGGTATGGACAACAGAACTCGGCTATTTTCAATCATATAAATGAACATAACCATAGAATAAACTGGAATATGTCACGTGTAATTTATAGCAGCAACTGCCGGTACAAGAGTCAAATTGATGGAATCGGCCTTAATAAAAGAGAAGCAGGTAATGAACATCTCAAAAGGGAATTGGACATCCGACATCGTCGACGCAGTGTTCATTCAAACCAACGCTTAAGAGATTAAGGAAGATATCAGCGGGGTGACCTAAATTGGCTTACTTGTGGACGAATCTCTTGGTATAAATACCACCTTTTCTGTAAACTTTTCTCATTCATATACCTGAAGAGAGAGACAGCAGTCTCTGAAATATAGTACTTTTCTCTCTACATTTTGGTGTTTTTATGGGCTCCTTTTATTAGATGGAATTCTGTTGTTACAGAACACGGTTTTACCAGTCATATATATAATATATAAGTGTGTGTGTAGATAGTATCCTTAGAAGACAGAGCTGCAGCTCTAGGTACATCTCATCAGGGGAACCATAGGGAAAGGCATTGTACTCGGGTACATTTATTTTGCCGAGTTATCGCATAAATATCCTTAGAAGACGGAGCTGCAGCTCTAGGTACATTCTAACAATAATTAAAAAAAAACATCAGCTCATGAACACACCACACATCCCGTTAAAATGAAATGAAGACAAAAATGAAAAGAAGAATATATTTCACGATGAAAGCCAATCACCCAGAGAAAAAAAATGAAAAACAAACAAGACAATTTTCAAGATTACAAAACTATCCGAGAAGTAAACAAAAAAAGATCCGGTTTAGCGTTATTGCCGAAAACGTCCTTACCATTTCAGTATACCACATCGTTCGACGAAAATTACAGACTGGCCCAGGAAGTTAATCATAATCTGGGAACAAGAGGTTTTATTGTGGGAAATGTCCGACGTATATTCGAGGCATTCACGAGAGCCAATATTTGTAATGATTGCTTTTCTCTCTCTCTCTCTCTCTCTCTCTCTCTCTCTCTCTCTCTCTAAATGTATACTGTTTTAGACGGCATAAAAGTACAAGAAGTGTGTAAATACGTATACACATATGCACGTTATATATGTATACACATTTAGTGTTTATATATATTTGCTTAGGTGTATTATGATATATATATATATATATATATATATATATATATATAATATATATATATATATTTGCATAGGTGTATTATGATATGTGTTATATAATATATATATATATATATATATATATATATATGTATATATATATATATATAATATAAATATATATAATATATATATATATAGATATATTATAATACATATATCCTAATACACCTTTTCACTTTTAGAAAGAGTAAGTAACTACAGGTATTAGCCTTCCGATTCTCCGCATCTATTGTGGGAAAAAACTACGACTCACTAAAGCCGTCAATCTATCAAGAATATGACTCACTTCTCGGGTCAACAGAAGGTCAATAGGTTGTCAGGGAGAAATTACATCGCTTTGCCTTTACCCGAGAATCGAACTTTGTGCATTTCACGAGTTTGGCGGATGTCATAACCTTAAAATTAGTAAAGCTATACGTGTACGTGTGTGTGTGTGTGTGTGGGCTTATACCTTTATGTGAATGCCCTCCTACAATGTTTTTCCTTAAAAGAAAATAATGTGTCATGGCAAAAAATAATAAATTACTAATTCCCATTCATTAGAAAATGAAAGTAATTTCTTGACTTGGGGAAAAAAACACAAGCCACTCTCCAGCGAAAAACACAACCCGACCCCCCAGACAAAAACAACCCTCTCCCAGGGAAAAACACAAATCGATTCCAGAGAATAAACACACCGTGACCCTAGGGGAAAAAAAAACACAACCCCCCAAGAAAAAAAAAAACTGTCCCCAGTTAGAAAAAAACACCCCGCCCCATTTAAAAAAAAAAAAAAAAAAGGCCCGGCCAGAAAAAAAAAACCGCCCCATTGAAAAAAAACCCACCCCGATCCATGTTAAAAAAAAACGCCCCATTAAGAAATAACCCGACCCAGGTTAAAAAAAAAAAAAAAAAAAAAAAAAAAAAAAAAAAAAAAAACAAAAAAAAAAAAAAAAAAAAAAAAAAAAAAAAAAAAAAAACCGCCCTATTGAAAAAAACCCGACCCAAAGAGAAAAAACAGAACCAGCCCCTATGGAAAATAACATAACCCGCCTCCTAACCTCTCCCCAACCCCCTCAAAAAAAAAAAGAAACTAAAAGTCTTTTGTACATAAAAGAAAAACAATGAATCCCCAAACATAACAAGGGCAGGGCCATTACTCCGCAGGGATTCCTTAGCTACCTCGTCTGGCTTCTGTAAACACGCAAAAACGAAGTTCAATATCACCTCGGACATAATCACGCAAGACGAAAGACGGACGGAGGCATTCCTTCTTTTGGCCAGACTGACACGTACACGTATCGAACGGCCTGTAAATAAAACATGAAAAAAAGGAAAAAAAAACAGAAGGTATTCACGGGGGTTGTAACATAAAGCAGAATGACTATAAGGCGACATGTGATCTATATTTGGGTCTTGCTTATACTGGACGGGTGTTAGTTTTGAGAACAACTACTTGTTAACAAATTTTCATCAACGTAAATCTCTTCTTAAAACTGACAATTAATATTTCAAATTATCTCTTGTAATATGAATTTATCCTCGCATCATACCCCATTACGTTTTGATCAAAGATATCATAATCTTCAACCAAATCCCAAAATATCGCTGATAGTATTACTTTTTTATGCAACACAGCACAAATGGCAAAATGTTAAATTATCAGATCTGGAGTTCTCTTTTCCTAACAACCCTTGTGATGTTTGCCTCACTTCGTCGCTTTCATGTTATGCTCCTATATTTCTTATAATCACTAGTCCTTTATCATGATATATCTTCAATATACCTTACTCTACAGGGTCACTCAAAAAGTTCACTATTCCTTTGTCACGACATATCCTGAATATACCTTACTCTACAGGGTTACTCATAAAGTCACTATTCTTTTATCATGACATATCCTGAATATACCTTACTCTACAGGGTCACTCATAAAGTTCACTATTCTTTTATCATAACATATCCTGAATATACCTTACTCTACAGGGTCACTCAAAAAGTTCACTATTCCTTTGCCATGACATGTCCTTAATATGCCTTTCTCTACAGGGTCACTCAGAAAGTTCACTATTCCATTGTCATGGCATTTCCGTAATTTACCTTACTCCAGAAGGGTCATTAAAAATGTTGACCTCACCAGAAAGACGTCATATGAACAGAACACCCTTAATAGTACCAAGAGAAACAACGGTGTTTACAAGGTTCCATATCATGATTGCAATGGTTGTTACTACGGGGAGGGTGGCAGGGGACTGGAGGTAAGATTAAGAAAACACAGAAGGGCCTATGATCTTCATGCACAAGGCAGGGCTTTTGTGGCTCATAATTTTAATTTAGACCACAAAATCAATTGGGATGGTGCACGAATTATTTTTAAAAGTGACGATTCTCACGTGAAAAGATTAGTTGAAGGCGCTGCTATAAACATGCGAATATCTTTTGAAGATAACAAGTCGTTTACAAATGAAGACCCTTTTATCAACAGGTTCATTGCCACAGAGTACTTAAAAGATTTTAATTTCAAAACTGACGTTGATCATGTGAACCCTGATGCTCTGCTTCCTCTTCCCCTCTCTCTCTCCAGATAGTCAACGTCCCTATGGATGTTTCCGACTGTGGCCCCCATGCAGTGCAAGCAGGAGCAACTTCCTGTTAAGATTGGAATTACATAACACTCGAACCAGCACCTCGATGATGGGCTGTTATTTTCTCGCCCCGCCCACCTTTTTAGATACTCTTCAGAGGGAAACTACCCTCTCACTTTACATTTTGTTCATGAAACTTACCTGTCAGATATATATATAGCTGTATTTTCCGAAGTCCGACAGAAATTAAAAAACTTACGACACACGTAGTGGGAGTCAGGTTGTTAGTACCCATTCCCGCCGCTGGGAGGCGGGTATCAGGAATCATTCCCATTTTCTATTCATAATTTTTTCTGTCGCCGGTGTTGTAACACAGTTTTCAGCACCTCCGTCTTGAATTTAGGAAACTTGGCTACTATAAGTACCCCTTTTTGATTTTTTTGGTATCTTGACTTTTGGATCGGTGGCTAGGCACACGTTAATTTGTGGATTTGATTGATTTTGGCTTGATTTCTCTTTAAATAAGATGTCTGGTTCTAGTTCGGCTAGCGCAGGTTTTGTACCAGGAGTGATTGTCGAGGTAGGCTACTGAAAGCATCAGTAGACCCTCATACTTTGTGTAAGAGTTGCAGAGAGCATGATTGCATGTATGAAAGTCGCTGCAAAGAATGTGAGTGTCTTTCTGATTCTGGATGGAGAGCGTATGAGTCCTATCTGCGTAAGCTTGAACGGGATAGGTTAAGGAGGTCTTTCCTCCAGGAGGCGTTTCAGGGTAAACGGCAGGAAGCTCATGTTGTCTCCTACTAACCCTCCTTTAATCACTACTCCTAACCCTGTAGTGTTGCCTTCGGGCCCTGAAGCAGTGTCTGTAGAGGGTAATACCCTTACACTTATCTTAGAGTCGATTCGTAATTTAGAATCTAAAGTGCTCGCCTTAGAAGGCAAAAGTGAAGGTGCAAAGTGCAGTGACAGTGCTCCTTCGTGTGGTGGAGGGTGCGTCAGAATCGGCCCCATTTCGCCTCTAGGCCTAGACCGCTGCCGGACTCCAGGTTTCAGGGAGAGGGCATGTCGAAAGCCGCAGGAGGGTTACGGGGAACGCCCACCGATCTGACGTGCCTTCGGCAGTATCTGTGGACGTTACACAAACTGCCAAAGAGCGTGCGCATGCACGCCTCCTGAAAGAGTGTTTCTCTTCTTCAGAGGCTTCCTCCCCGCACAAGGGGTGGAGCCTCGCATTTTATTTCACGCCCGCTGAAAAGGAGCGTTGGTGATCGTGACGCTTCACGTCCAGTTTTTTGGCTCTCGAGAGGCGATCCTTCGCCTGAAAGTGTGTTCGCTGCTTTCCCGCCACAGAAGAAGCTAAGGAGTCATCGGATGATGACTTTGTGGAGCGCCCCCAGTCGCTCTCGAGCGCGTTCTACGGCAGTTTCTGGGAGAAGGTAAGAAGGCGTCCCCTCGCCCCTCGCCTTCTCACAGGATCAGCCCGTCACCTGACAAGGAATCCTCTCCTACTGAGAAGATCCTGCGCTCTTTGCAGCAACAGCTTGCTGATGCTCTTGCTAAGAAAAAAGGGACGCAACCACGTCCCAGGAGAAAGGATGACCGCTCTTCCTGTGAAGAGATCTAGAAGGTCTCTCCCCCTCTCCTCGCTCGTCTATCTCTCCACTTTCTTCGCCTGCTAGAGTTCGTGCGACTCACGGCGCTCTCTGAGAACGTGAAGAGGATTTTGCTCGCTCGGCGCATGAAGCGGTATTACCCGCTCGTAAGCTTGCGGTGCAGAGCTTGATACTTGCGTGAACGCTTCGTTGCAAGTTCACGTTCCTGACGCTCGGTCGGAAGCCAAGCGAACGCCAGTTGCATCTAAGAGTGCTCCAGCGGAAGCAGAGCGCGCACAGATGTTAAGCGCGCCTTAGTTAATGTCATTCGCAACGCCAGTGGACGCCAAGAAGTGGCTCCAGCGGACGCCAGCAGCGCGCGAGGTGGGACGCCAATCCCGCGCCTAGTTGCAGCCAGGCGTGCGCCAGTGGACGCCAGGTATGCGCAAGTGGACGCCAGGTGTGCGCCAGTGGACGCCAGGTGTGCGCCAGCGGACGCTCGGTGGACGAAGAAGATGTGGAGTTTCGTCGTCCCACCTGTTTGTGATGAGTCTTTGCAAGTTGCTCCGGGTCTTAGAGATTCGACCGGAGCTCCTATTAATGAGTCAGCTTTACCTTCCACTTCACAGCAACGCGCCTCGTGGGGAAACTTAGACCAGATAGTCTTGGTCCAGCCTATTTGCCTCCAACTTCACCTGTGTCGGAAGCAGAGGTTAGTGACGCTTCGGTTGAAGTGGATGACGAGAACTTTGGCGGCAGTCTCTTCGACTACCAGGTTTGACTCCCGCCTTCTTCAATCAGAGTTTGGAGAGACGTTTCACCCGGGAGGCTCCTCGCTCTCCTCCTTCACAACTTTCTTCGTCCAAGATCAACAAGGTCTCGGCATTCGTCAGGATGAAGAAGTCCCTTTCAACTAAGAGGGCTCTTCGTAAGGTCCATGACTGGATGGAGAAAAGGAAGTCTCAGGGAAGACTCTTTGCCCTGCCACCTTCGAGACTTAGTGGAAGGCTGGCATTTGGTACGAGACGGGAGAAGACGTAGGTATTAGACTTCCCTCGTCAGACCAAGGAGACTTCGCCAGCATTGTGGATGCCTCGAGGAGGTCTCACCTGTCCTCTTCGAAAGTTTCATGGTCAACTACGGAAATGGACTACCACCTTAAGGCCTCTTTCGGACGTTAGAGGGTTCTTCAACTTTCTAGATTGGTGTTTGGGAGTTCTGGATGCCAAGTCTAGAGTTCCGACTCGATTAGTCTGGGGGAGCTGTCCAGCGTAATGTCGTGCATGGACAAGGCCGTCAGAGATGGTTCGGAGGAGCTTACAGCTCACTTTTGCACAGGGCTCTTGAAGAAGAGATCCCTGTTTTTGCAATTTTTACAGCGAATCTGTTTCTCCATCACAGAAAGCAGACTTGCTCTTCGCTCCTTTTTCGGATCATCTCTTCCCCCAGACTATGGTAAAAGACATTGCGACCAGTCTACAGGAGAAGGCCACGCAAGATCTCCTCGCACAATCTTCAAGGAGACCTGCGGTTCCTTCGTCCTCGGGAGTTTCGATTATCAAGAAATCGAAGCCCTTTCGAGGGTAGTTCTTCCTCCGAGACCAGCCCCTCGAAGAAGAAAGGCACTTCCAGAGGCAGAAGCCACGGCGCTGGCCAAGAACAAGAAGTGAAGCAGAAGTCCTTCAGTCAGCCGGTTGGAGCCAGGCTTCAGCTTTTTTGCGGGGGGGGCCAAGCCTGGGAAGAGAGAGGTGCGGACAAATGGGTCCGTGGACATCTTAAAGAAGGGTTTTTTACCGGATTCCCGTTCCTGAAACCACCCCCGCTGTCTATCGAAACACCCAGGGACATGTCTCCTTCCTATCGGGGGAGAAAAACAACAAGTGCCTTTACGATCTGTTTAGATCAGATGATCGTGAAACAAACGCCGTAGAACAGGTCTCCGACTTGAATTCCCCCCGGATTTTACAACAGACTGTTCCTGGTGCCAAGCAGTCGTGGGAATGGCGACCGGGTACTCGATGTCAGCAGCCTGAACCTCTTTGTCATCAAGCAGAGGTTCAAGATGGAGACACCTCAGTCAGTGATGGGAGCTTTGAGACCGGGGGGGGGATTGGATGGCTTCACTAGATCTCCAGACGCGTATTTCCACGTCCCCATCCACCCCCAGTCCAGGAAATACCTGCGGTTTGTCCTGAAAGGAAAAGTGTTCCAATTCAGGGCTCTCTGCTTTGGACTCAGCACTGCTTCCCATGGTATTCACCCTACTGATGAAGAACAATTGCGAGGTTGGCTTCATCTTTCCAATGTCAGGATCTCTCTCTTTACCTGAAAGGACGACTGGCTCGTACGAGCCTCCTCGAAAGACCGTGTCTGGAGGACCTTCACACGACGTTGACGTTAACGAAGTCCCTGGGGCTTCCTTTCTGTGAACCTCGAAAAGTCACAATCTGACCCTTCCCCCCCTTCTCAGGTCTTTAGTCTATCTGGGGATTCAGATGGACTCAAGTGGCTTTTTCGGGCTTTTTTCCGTCCCAGGGGCGACAACTAGATTGGCCTAAGCAAAAAAGTGTCAACCTTTCTGGGGAAGGGGATTCATGCTCGGTGATTGGGAATGGATGAGTTCTGCTGGGGACCAATTTCCTCACTGGAGAAGTTTTGTTTCCCTAGGGAGGTTGCACCTCAGACCTCTTTCAATTCTTCCTTGCCGACAATTGGAAGCACCAAAACACGTTGATTCGATTCTGGTGTTAATCAGAAGAGTAAAGGGACACCTAAGATGGTGGACCGACCCTTTGAAGCCTCGCAGAGGGTCTTTCCCTCAAGCTTCAGAACCCAGACCTAGTTTGTTGTTTTTTTTTACCGACGCGTCTTCCAAACGGGGTTGGGGGTGGGGAGCAACACTGGGGGGGGAGGAAGTGTCAGGCACCTGGAGAGGGGAACAGGTGTCCTGGGCACATAAACCTCAAGGAGCTGGCAGCAGTTCATCTGGCGCTCCAAGTTCTTTCAGAACGAAGTCCTCCGCAATGTGGGTGCAGATCAACTCGGACAACACCACAGCCCTGGCATATCTCAAGAAACAGGGAGGAACCCACTCTCGATCCCTGTTCTTCCTTGCAAAGGAAGATCCTTTTTTGTTTATGGTGGGCGAAGGCACCACGACGTCTCTTTACTGACGAGATTCATATCAGGGGTAGAAAAACGTCCGTGCAGATCTGCTCAGTCGACAAGGTCACCAAAACTTCTGCCAACGGAGTGGACTCTTCATCAGGAATATGCCAGAGGTTGTGAGTTATGGGGATGTCCTCTCGTAGACATCTTCGCACTTTCCAGGACAACGAGACTCCCGCTGTACTGCTCACCAGTTCTAGACCCAGGAGCAGTAAGCAGTAGACCGCCCTTCTTTGGGACTGGACGGACTAGACGTAATATGCCTTTTCCCCCGTTCAAGGTCCTAGGGGAAGTGGAGAAGGAAAAAATTCGCGGCATCAGAGGGAACGAGGAATGACTCTCATCGCCCCCCCCCCCCTTCTGCCAGCGACCGACTGGTTCACCAAGAGGTCATGTCCTTTTCTTGTAGACTTTTCCGAGGAACTCTGCCTCCAAGGATAGATCTACTCAAACAGCCCCACTTCGAGAGGTATCACCAAAAACCTCCCCGCTCTGAGTCTGACTGCGTTCAGAACTATTCCAGAAGTGGTGGCCAGGAGCGAGGGTTTTTCAAAGACCAGTGGCGAAAAAAAGCATCGCAAAACGGCAAGAAGACCCTTTCTTCTATTTGCCGTATACCAATCCAAGTGGCTGTTTTCCCGAGCTGGTGCAGGAAGAAAGACATTTCCTCCACCTCTAACCTCTGTGAGCCAGATCGCAGACTTCCTTCTCTACTTGAGAAATGAAGTTCCCCCGCTTAGCGTGCCTACGATAAAAGGCTACAGAAGTGTGCTTTCTGTAGTCTTTAGGCATAGAGGACTGGACTAGCCAACAACAGAGACCTTCATGATCTTCTTAAAAAATTTTCAAGTTTTTTCGAGACTTCGAAGGTACCCCAACCCAAGAGTCCCTTCTTGGGAACTTAGAACCCAATTGTTCTAAAGTTTTTTTGGACGTCCAGGTATTTTTGAACCGCTCACTTAGCTTCGCTTAGAAACCTGACAAGGAAGACACTTTTTTTCTAACTGCTCTGGCGACCGGCGAAGAGAGTTTAGTGAGATCCAGGCTATAAGGGGCAAAGCATGTTGGGTTTAAGAACTCTGATGCTGTTTGTTCTTTAAGCCCTTTGTTCTTAGCAAAGGAACGAAAACCCGTCCAACCCGTGGCCCAAGACATTTGAAATCAAGGGTTTGACAGAGATCCGTGTAATGAGCCAAAAGAGAGAGTCCTGTGCCCTGTCAGGGCTCTCAAATTCTATCTAGACAGAACGAAGGACTGTAGAGGACCTTCGGGCAACTTGTGGCTGCTCGTTTAAGAAGCCCGATCTTCCCATGTCAAAGAACGCTTGCTTTCTTTCTTCTTGAGAGACACCATTAAGGAAGCTCATTCCACATGTAGTGATAGTGACATGAAAACTGTTAAAAGTGAATGCCCCACGAGGTGAGGGCTAATTTCGACCTCGATAGCCTTTCACAGGAATA
>NC_061094.1:38574697-38592197 GCF_015104395.2 Macrobrachium nipponense
TGGACATCGAATTTCAATATCAATACGAATTGACTTCACTTGGCGCCTGGTGTAAACGTGCCAGACAGCCAACATACAAATCCATTTTGAATCGTTCTGGGTGAATATTATTATAGACTGTACCAAATGTTAATTATCTGATTTTTAATGACTTGGTCAAGTTAGTGCAGGTGATTTCGTTGAATTCTGTGGCTTTTTGGTTATTGATCAACTTCTTATAGTTTGACAAAATTCTCTAAATCTTCTGCGTCCTTCCAGATTCACTTGACGGACAAAAAAAAACAAGATTAACTCTTTGTTACATTTACTGATTTACACAACACCACACGGAACAGCTGTGGGGTTGTGTAAATCAGTAAATGGAAGGAAGAGTTAATCTTCTCTATGAACCAGTGGCTCATAACGAGTTGTGAATCCCTTGTGACATGAAAAGCTCCCTTTATGGTAGACGAACCGATTTCCTTAGGTTAACGTCAACCGAATAGGACAGAACAGGTTAGGTTCTGTTGTGATACCCTACGAAGTGTCAGTAGTTTGAGGTTTGATTATAATATGCTTCAAGCCAGAGATGCCCGTCGAGAAGGGATCTCAAACTAGGTAGTATCGATTTTTCTCCAAAATAAGAGGACTCCGTTTAATTATCGACGACTGATCCGTAGATTTTCCCTTGGTGAAAAACTACGTTGGCTATAGCAGTTTCACAGCACCGGTGCAGCTGATGTTTAGGCCAGTCCCTTACGACGCTCTTAATTGGCTGTTGATAAGCCAATCACCGGGCTGGAAACTCTCAGTCTATCTCAATAGTTCAATTAGGCAGGATGTATGTTCCGCCTCTCCTGAGGGATACGTCTTTCAAAAGCATCCCTCAGGAGAGTTGGAACATACATCCTGATTATATGAACTCTCTCGAGAGACTGAGAGTTTTCAGCCCTGTGATTGGCTTATCAACAGCACAATCAGGAGCGTCGTAAGGGACTGGCCTAAACATCAGCCGTACGGCTGATGTGAATCTACTATAGTTGGGAGCTGATCGTTGGCCTACCCGTTAGAACCAGATTCAGTATGATGTCTAGCAATTCCTTGCTTTATGATCTTTTTAATGCTGGATTTTTTAGGATGGTATGTTACTGGTATGGGCCAGGACCATGAGCACAAGTCTTCCACACCATTAGCTGTCATTATTTAAGTCCAAACCTCTTCATTGCTGTCATAAACTGCGGTCTAGACATTCCATGAGAATAGGAATATTTGTTGCTTTCATCACTGAATTTTGTTACTAGCCTCTTTTGAAGCCCTTTGCATTGTCATTACTCAGGTATTATATCATGAAAGGTGGATTTTAAACAGTTCTTTTTTATGTTTACAATAACGCTATATTCCGAGCGTCTTAAGACAAGTCTGAACTTTGCGCTGTCAGGTGGACGTTGACACTTAAGGCTTTCAATGCGGCATCATTTTTATCTTACTAATCAGATCTCGGTTTTAAGATTTTGGTTTATTTCTTATATTCTCCATCGCCCTGCCGTCTTCCTTTTCAGATATGAGGGAACTTTTGCTCCTTTATGTGATTCCAAGTGTCTCAGTAGTTATTCTAAAGAATATTTAAGTTCAGAAGTGTCTACCATTGAATTTTCAATTTTCTTTTCCTATTTCTAAATAAAACGTGACGCCTCTTAGAACCAGCCAATTCGTTCTCCTCCCTTCTTTAAAGAAAGAAAGAAAGGTATCACAATTCTTTTCAAGATAAAAGAACAGTTCATCTCTCAGATTCAATAAAATTAGATATGTGT
Source organism: Macrobrachium nipponense (assembly GCF_015104395.2). Taxonomy (NCBI): domain Eukaryota; kingdom Metazoa; phylum Arthropoda; class Malacostraca; order Decapoda; family Palaemonidae; genus Macrobrachium; species Macrobrachium nipponense. The sequence goes on from NC_061094.1 coordinate 38,576,488, forward strand.
CAGTTTTGTGACTTGAAAGTTTTGAATTATCAAAATGAAATTCGCATAACAAGATATGCACTTTCAGCGCCGTCGGGAGAATCATAACGAATGCCAATCAACAAGCAGCTAACCTCCTTTAGCAACCGCTGCAAACCAGCGTAACGTAATTATGCTGGGGACAATCGCGCCGAAATGACTACACCTGCGGCCCCTACCTGCATGCAACGACACAGAATGGCATTTGATATTTATCTACGCCCAGTGACGTAGCAGCGGAGGGCCACAAAGAACTCCTCCGAATTACGGTTCGATCCATTCACCAGGTATGTTATTAAAGTAATAAAAAGTTGCCACATACTGCGAAGTCGATGCCGCCATATGCAATTTACACGGCTATATATCTTGGTAGGAAAAGTGGTTAATTTGTAACGGCGGCTTGTAACTGCAACGTAGAGCACATTGCAAAAAATTGAAATGTAGAGAAAAATGGAAATACGATGACCTAAAGCTTGCTCAAAATAATGTTGATAATACTAATTTACGCAATCGATATTCCTCTGCGTTTTATTGAAATGAGAAAAGGACAAACGCAAACGTACATACTTATGTACAAAATAGTTACACACACATGCGCTATATATATATATATATTATATATATATATATTTACATGCATATAGTGCGTGTATCTGTGATTTTAAGTATGTATGTTTGATCGTAAGTTTTTTTTTCCTTAATTTTTACACGTGATAGCCTTCATATTTTCAGATATTAAATCACGAATATCTATTAATTTAATATCATATATATAGTATATATGATAAATATATATATATATATATTAATATATATATATATATATCAATAGAGGGATCCACAGTAAATCCTTGTTTATCTAGATATAATATGTTTATACAAAGCTTAAAGCTTTCGTCCATCCTCCTGTGGACTTGATCACTAAGCAAATGAGACATGGTATTGGTGAAAAATTCCAAATAAACATAAACAAACAGACAAAGAACATTAACAAGGTTAAAAAACTCGAACAAGTCATTGGGTCGTTTGCCTTTCCATAATTCGCTGTGATCTACGACGGCGGGACAAAGCGCCGGTCTTCTTCCTGAATGACATCTTGACGGTCGTTAACCAAAAAGGTAGTTTGTAGATTAGGCTCTGGAACGGGCGAAGGATGGTTATTTACATTATCAGATTGAAGGAGGCTGTACACATTTCTGAAGTTCTTTATTCTGGCCCTTTTGCAATCAAATTCTTCACTCAAAATAATTGTTCTGTATGCCAGTATTCCCCTCAAAAGTGTCATTCAAAGTGATGAGAGCTCCTTCCACGATTCTCCTAGTGGTCCTATCCGCACTCTTATAAATAACTTTTCCTCCTGAAGTCGATGGCATGATCGGAATCCCAAGTATGCTTGGCAATGGCGCTGTAAACGTTGCCCAAACGGCAAGCTGCACATGTTCACGTTTCCTCTGGTCCAGGGAACGACCGCTTTCACCAATATAGCATTTGTCACAATTTTTACATCCTATAGCATAGACTCCAACATCGGTGTTTGGAGTCTATGCTATAGATGTAAAAATTTGTGACAAATGCTATATTGGTGAAAGCGGTCGTTCCCTGGACCAGAGGAAACGTGAACATGTTGCAGCTTGCCGTTTGGGCAACGTTTACAGCGCCATTGCCAAGCATACTTGGGATTCCGATCATGCCATCGACTTCAAGGGAGGAAAAGTTATTTATAAAGTGCGGATAGGACCAACTAGGAGAATCGTGGATTGGAGGCTCTCATCACTTTGAATGACACTTTTGAGGGGAATACTGGCATACAGAACAATTTACTTTTGAGTGAAGAAATTTGCAAAAGGGCCAGAATAAAGAACTTCAGAAATGTGTACAGCTCCTTCAATCTGATATGTAAATAACCATCCTTCGCCCGTTCAGAGCTAATCTACAAACTACCTTTTTTGGTTAACGACCGTCAAGATGTCATTCAGGAAGAAGACCGGCGCTTTGTCCCGCCTCGTAGATCACAGCGAATTATGGAAAGGCAAACGACCCATGACTTGTTCGAGTTTTTTTAACCTTTGTTAATGTTCTTTGTCTGTTTGTTTATGTTTATTTGGAATTCTTCACCAATACCATGTCTCATTTGCTTAGTGATCAAGTCCACAGGAGGATGGACGAAAGCTTTAAGCTTTGTATAAACATATATCTAGATAAACAAGGATATTACTGTGGATCCCTCTATTGATTTCTTAGAAGCACGATACAGTGTTTTTATATTGCATATATATTATATATAGGGCAGAACCCTCACACCAAAACCAAAGTAGGATTAAATCTTTATACAACTCATTTCCATAAGGTACAGTGCCTCCACATTCCTATTTTTTCTACTGTCCTCTTTTAATCAAGATAGTTTGTCATCACTGAAGAGAGTCAAGCTTTTGTATTATATATATATATATAATATATATATATATATATATATATATATATATATAATACAAAAGCTTGACTCTCTTCAGTGATGACAAAACTATCTTGATTAAAAGAGGACATTAGAAAAAATAGGAATGTGGAGCACTGTACCTTATGGAAATGAGTTGTTATAAAAGATTTAATCCTACTTTGGTTTTGGTGTGATGGTTCTGCCCTATATATATATATATATATATATATATATATATATATATATATATATATATTTATGCATATATACTATATATATATATATATATATATATATATATATATATATACACCGGTGTATCCAATTAGTAGCATCCTACTAATTATCAAACCAACATACCAGCATAAAGAGTTATGCGTTAATTATATAATGACGAATGAAAACATCCAATTTGCATATTCAGAATCAAACATCTGTAAAGATTCCCAACAAAAAGTGGAAGAAACAGAAGTTCCAAGGGACTCACTCATATATTACAAGAGACACTTTGCTTTGAGACATGTAATTAACAAAATATAAATTACTGCGCATACTTCAGTATTAGACGTCTTTCCAAAGAAATAAAAAAATCGATAAAATTACTATCTTTAAAATGCATTAATGTAATGTGTAGCGATATGGAGCTTTTCATAGCCACATAGAACATGCATCCATAAAAGAACCTTATGAGTGGTTCTTTTACAATTATCTGCAAACACTTACAGTTATGAACTTACCGAAGCACTTGAAATTGTCTAAATTATGCAGTCTGATAAGATCAATGCAAAAATTTTTCGTCAACGCCATCAGTACTATGTTGACAGAATAATGTTTCTTTAGTTAATACAAATAACGCTTAAACACAACACTGACAAGATAGATATATATGAGTATTTATATATTTATATATATATTATATATATAAAACTACAAATACATATATATACACATATACATAGTAGATAGTATATATATATAAATTATATATATATATATATATATATTTAATGTAAATCTAATGCGTGTACTTAGGTATCTTATGTAAAACCATAATATGTATAACCAATATAAACATATGATATATATATATATATAGTCTATATATATATATATATATATATATATATTATATATATATGGTGTATTATATATATATATTTTTATATATATATATATATATATATATAGTATATATATATCAACACACACAAACACACACATTATATATATATATATATATATATATATCTATATATAGGATAATTTTATGCACAAGATACATGTATATGTATGCACATACATGCAAACATACATTACATACACAAATACATAAAGCTTTGTCTGAAATTAACAACAACATGCTTTCCAGGAAAATATGAGATGAAGCGGAACACATCACGACTCGGCTCGCAACTAGCCAATATAGGACAAGGGTGAATGAGTACAAACGATTAATTAATGAATAATAATGGAAGATCTGATAATGGCATTCAGCTGAAACGGCCAAAATACTTTTCCTATTTTCGAGCGCACGAACAAGATAACTCCAAATTAATTCGCAAAAATTTGTCTAAGTGATGTCGAAGCTTTTACAACAACGTCCATGCTGGAATTATTATTATGATCGTTCCTAGTTCTTACTAATCTTTTATATTCTGTAATCTTATAATATTTATCAGTGATACAAGAAAAGTTATTCTAGTGAGATACTGATTCATATTAACTCGTACCTACTGTGGTATTTTACCCAATTCACGCTGGAAAAATGTACCCTGTTGCAAAGTAATTCTCGTAGGCATTAATGAGTTAATTCGTACTTACAGTGGTATTTTACCCAATTCATGCTGGAAAAATGTACCCTGTTGCATACCGTTCACAGCTACATGGTACAATTAGTAACTGCATGTTACTTACCCATGTTTCATTAAAGAAAATAACCTCTTTTTGCCATAGCTAACAGTCTAAAGCTTGTCAAACGTCATCTCCACTATAATATTTTATAGCTCGCCACTTCAACATTTCGTTTAATATAAATCCCTTGCTATTTACTGCATTTCCATTTCATTTTACACATACATAATTGCTGATTTACTACTCTTAAAGAGTATTAGCTAAACCTACCGTTAGTTCTTATTTTACATAAAGTCTAACTCATTGGTTACGTTATATTTATTGATACCTTCCTGCAAAGAAATCTCTTTCGTCTTGGGTACAATATTCAACTTCGAAAACCCATCTGGCTGCAATTGCCCTAACCCTTGACCAGCCTACCAATTGCACCTCCTGTGTTCTGAAATACTTAAAAAAAAGAAGCCATTTCCTTTATTCCAAGTAGCTCCCCTCTCTGGTATATAATCCTCCACCTAATAAAGCACAACAATTCAGAGAAAAAATCAAGTCATTGGAAAGGAAAACTATTTGGATTAGAACAAACTAATCCTTCCTAAATAGAGTAGAGAATAAAATTTTGGCCCAAGGTCAAGCGCTGGGAACTATGAGGTCATTCAGAGCTGAAAAGCAGATTGAGAGTAAAAGAAGTCTGAAAGGTGTAACAGGAAGAAAACTTCAATTTGCACTATGAAAAAATCGTTAGGAGAGGGTGGAAAGTAAGATGGAAGAAAGCGAATATGAACGGAGCTACAGTAACAGGGTTGCAGCTAGGGGCCGAAGGGGCGTTGCAAAGAACCTTAATGCCTTCATTGCACCTCATGAGGCACACTGATGGCATTATCCCCGGTCCCCATACGGAGGCAATTCTTCCTGAAAATAATATCAGGGCAAACGTACCATTCATAGAGAACTTAACAAAGTCTCTCTCTCTCTCTCTCTCTCTCTCTACCTACCTACCTACCTACTTATCAACCTATAGGAGCTTCTGAGGTTAAAACCATGGACACGCAATCTCAGGTCCAACAAAAACGCTACCTTTTTCTGAGGCAATAGATCCACAAAAGCAATTTGCAGTATGTCATACGAGAGTTGTAGCAGAGCAAGTTAAAAAAAAAAAACGTAGGTAAATTTTAACCTTTACAAGGATATACATATAAAAGTGATGAAATAGTCTAAATGTAGCCATATCTGACACTTTATCATTTTATTATTAAGTGGCAAATATGGCTGCATTAAAATATTTCATCAATTTTGTATATGTATCCTTATAATAGCAACAATAATAATAATAATATTTGGAACACTAGGCACGATCACAAGATCCCTGTAAAGGAACTTGGAAAAACTAGATGCCAGAGTAGAGCCAGGACTCATGCAGAAGAGTGTGCTACTAGAAACAATGCAAATAGTGAGAAATGGATGGACTCCTAAGGAGGCAGGATGACTATGATAGAAAAAAAAATCATTACCTCCAGGATTTACGATCGTGGAAGACAAAACGAAATCACCTTACAAAAATAAGTCTTTACAAAGTTACTTATAAGAATACGACTTTACAAAGTTACTTATAAGAATAAGTCTTTACAAAGTTACTTATGAAATACCCTGACTTTACCAAAGTTTACTTATCAGAATAGCCTTTAACAAAGTTTACTTATAAGAATGTCCCTTTGAAAGTTACTTTTAAGAATAAATCTTTTACAAAGTTACTGATAGAATTGTCTTTAGAAATTTCTTTTTTTAAGAAATAGTCCTTTACAAGTTACTTGATGAAGAATAAGTCTTTACAAAGTTACTGATAAGAATTGTCTTTAGAAAGTTACTTTTAAGAATAAGTCTTTACAAAGTTACTGATAAGAATAAATCTTTACAAAGTTGCTTATAAGAATACGTCTTTACAAAGTTACTTATAAGAATCTCTTTCCAAAGTTGTTTATAAAAATAAAGCTTAACAAGTTACTTATAAGAATAAGTCTTTACAAAATCCCTTAAAAAAAATAAGTCTGTACAAAGTTACTTATAAGTATAAATCATTACACAGTTTCTTATAAGAATAAGTCTAGACAATGTTACTTGTAAGAATAAGTCTTTACAAATTTCCTTATAAGGCATTACACAATTTCTTAGAAGAATAAGTCTTGACAATGTTACTTATAAGAATAAGTCTTTACAAAGTCATAACTTGCTACGTACAACGCCAGTCTTTCGTAATCATGGTATACAAAGAGCAATGGATGTTGAAAAAATCGAGTCGAGAGTCGAAAGTTGGGTTGAGTTGAATATAGAATTTAGGCCAAAGGCCAAACACTGGGACCTATGAGGTTCATTCAGCGTTGAAACGTAAATTGACAGTAAATGGTTTGAAAGGTGTAACAGGAGGAAAACCTCAAAGCAGTTGCACTATGAATCAAGTGTTACGAGAGGGTGGAAAGTAAGATGAAGAAAGAGAATATGAAAGGAGGTACAGTAAAAGGAACGAAAGCGATTGCAGCTAGGGACCGAAGGCACGCTACAAAAAATCTTAAGTAATGCCTACAGTGCTCTTTTGGTCCACTGACGGCACTAACCCCCTACGGGGGAGACAGTCGAAAGAGAAGCCTACGAGAACTTTCGTAAACCTGGTAAAGATTTAACGGAGAACATAGAAGAAAATTAAGACGTAAAATGCAAAGCATTTAATACAACAACAAAAAATAATGTGTATTAAAATCGGAGAAACGTTCATCGTAAAAGTATAGAACAAGGAAGAAGGAAAAAGGCGGCCTCGATATTTACGAACCAGCAACGGCACGAAATTAGGTCAAATGGTCACTTTTACGACCCATAATTGTAAGTTAACCTTAATACTTGCATCTCATTAACTCAGATTAGCATTTCCGTTCTCCCGTTACGCATGCCGAAGAAATACGTGCATATTAGGAAAGAAAAAGAAAAAAAAGAAGAAAAAAAGGTGCTCAAATTGCTGTCCGGCTCCGACTTTTTAAGGTGATAAAGGACACGAAAATGGAAATGTCGCTCTGCCTGGAAGTAATTACAGCCGAAATAGAACCCATAAATAACGGAGAGACCTGATAGACTGCCCATAACTGTATGTCTGTTAGTTCAAGAATATGTTAAATATAGATAGATGGATACATACATAATGTCTGTAAATATACGCAAATCATATGTACGTATATGCATTCGTAATATACATTATATATAAACATATGTATGAGTGTGTCCGCGCGTGTGTGAGTATATGCTGGTGTGATAATGTGTAAGTTATTGAGAATCTGTAGGGACAAGTTCACATTTAGAATAGTGTAGATTGAATCAAATACATAACATTAAAATTAAGGGGGTGTACACACACATTATATATATATATATATATATCGTATATATATATATGTATATATATATATATATATATATATATATATATATATATATATATATATACGTATATTGTATATATACACGTTTGAATGGAAAATACATAAAACTGGAACAGACAACAAACCTTGGAAAGGGCGCAATCTACACATCAGATACTTATACGTAGTTTATATTAATGATTAAATATATTCTGTATCGCTTACTACTGTTGCCACATATATCCAAATCAGTTGATCATAATGAACAAGTACTTATTCCTACCTCGATTCTATTGTCCCAGACAAAATAAATAGTAAAGTTATTACAAGAGTGTAATGTCACTGGATATACCCGGGTCATCGGTGGTATTTTCTAAATTCCTAAGAAAATACTTCACGTCTGTTTCTTACCGACCACGACTGTACTCGTAGTACGAGGTGGAATTCTATGATGACTTGCACTGAAGTTATTATTCAAGCTATGACTCTTTCTGGTGCTAGTTTTAAGCTCAATACGTATATTCTATTGCGGTCTTTTAAAATCGCAAAACAGCGGTCAAAACTCCGAATTAATTGAAACATGAAACATACATACTTAACTATATCTATATAGATATAATTACGTAAATTCAACTATCATAGATATGGCAAAATTGTTTAGGCCATAAGAAACAATGATTATGACCTTTTCTAATTATATATTTACCTGTTTTACATCCATTACATTTAACGCAATAAAACTTGCAGGAACAGATCATAATTTTTTTAACTGTCCAGATAATAACTGATAAATTATGACGCTAGAAGTGAAACATTTTATGTCAGTAAAAAAATTCACTTAATTCAATAAACACAGATACGGCAAATTTATTTATGGCACAAGAAACTGATTATTATCCTTTCGCAGCCGTCAAGGGTCTTTATCTATTAAATAAGTGTTTTCAGATAACTATATTCATAATTCAGACCGCTGCTGCGAGACGATAACCCGTGCAGCTATCTTCCGGCTAATCTATTTAAATAGAGAGCCTATAATTGTATCTTTAATGGCTTCCACTACCTGTTGAGGTGTCAAACTGGCACTATTGTTATGCTTTCATTCCTTACGATAAATCCATGTATCTATTAATTTGCAAACTCAGATTGCTGCTTTGTAATTGATTTCTGTGACAACAGGTTAATGAATTCTTGGTCGATGCGTTTACAATACAATCAGTAGGTAAAAATCACGTACATTCGAGATACATTCTCTAGTTGGCTGACGAACTCGGCTGTAAAATACATGAAAACATATGAGGACTTGATTATGCATTCTCTCTCTCTCTCTCTCTCTCTCTCTCCAAGTCAGTATGTCTGTCTGTCGGTTTCTGTTCGGATCCTTGATAACAGGACATTTTTATATAATCAGATACTTTTACAAAACCTCTTCTTCAATTATATTTGTTTATTCGTCCAATTTCTCTCTCTCTCTCTCTCTCTCTCTCTCTCTCTCTCTCTCTCTCTCTCTTGACCACATAACGCAACTTTATACCTTTCTTTATACAGTCTTTTATTCGATTATAAATCTCTCTCCTCTCTCTCTCTCTTCACTCATCAAACCTCTCCTCCGTTTCCCCATCCCTCAAAACCTCTCTCGTTTCTCACCCCTCTCGCTCTCCGCTCACTTCCCCCCGGTCTCTCATTCGAATCGCCCTCGTCTCTCTCTTCGTTTCCTCCTTCTTTCCTTCGTCTCTCTCTCTCTCCTCCGATCCTCTCTCTCTCCAACTTTATACCTTCCTTTATACAGTCTTTTATTCGATTATAAATATCTCTCTCTCTCTCTCTCTCTCTCTCTCTCTCTCTCTCTCTCATAAATCACTGAGAAGAGTAATGAATAGCTCGTTGATTAATGGCATATCTACAATGGGCAATAAACAGTATATTCGATGTTTGGAAGTTGCGAAGCGATTTAGACAGAGAAACGAATATGGATAACAATTCCACTTCTCTGTATAAGTGTTTGTGTTTCATGGCTATTGTTGTAGGTGTCGGTCATGTGTTGGCAGATGGCGACTTGTTTTCCTACATCCTAAATAGCTGGGTTTCACCTATTTGCATTTTCCTAAGACAATATGTATATGATTATATATATATATATATATATATTATATACATATATATATATATGTATAATTATATTAATATATTATTACTATATCAGATATATATATTATATATAATTACAATATAATATATTATCTTATATAATATGTAATATATACATATGTTGGTTGGTCCATGTGCATTCTCTCAACAAATGATCATCAACAAATGCATATAAAAGCAGGGCGGATGCGACTATGAAAATTATCATTCATCGAGTGAAGACAGAACTCCATAAAACGTCAGTAGTCTTGTCACTATTTTCAGTGGCAGCCATGCCGTTTGCAACTCTGTGCAACAGTTACGTGAACGTGATCGTGTACGAATGAAGGAAAGGTTACCAAACTCCAGTTACTCACGTAACCCAGAAATCAATATTTCGATTAAACATTAAAATATACTGCTACTGAGTCTGATTCCATCATGAACTATAAATGGAAATTCGGTAACCCTATATTGTTATACAATAGGTACGTAGAAGAAAGAAAAAGAAGAAAGAAGAGAAGAGAAGAGATAGAGAGAGAAGACGAAGAGGGAGAGAGAGAGAGAGTGAGGAGAGAGAGAGAGAGAGAGAGAGAGATTGGTGGTTATTCTGCGCGGAAGAACCAGAAAGAGAGAGAGAGAGAGAGAGAGAGAGAGAGAGAGATTGGAGGTTATTCTTCAATTCATCTCCCAGCGCGGAAGAACGAGAGAGAGAGAGAGAGAGAGAGAGAGAGAGAGAGAGAGGGTTATTTTTCAACCCATCTCCAAGCGCGGAAGAGAGAGAGAGAGAGAGAGAGAGAGAGAGAGAGGAGACTGGGGTTATTCTTCAACTCATCTCCTAGAAGCGGAAGGAGAAGGAAGAGAAGAGGAGAGAAGAGAGGAGGAAAGAGAAGACAGAGGAACGGGGTTATTCTTCAATCCATCTCCCAGCGCGTTCCCTTTCTTTCTATTCCCTGTGATTTTTTCTAGAAGAAAATTACCAGACTATTAAATCATACTCACAAACGATACAAAAACGCATACAGAAATATACACATCTATAAACGAAAGACCCAGAAGGTAGTACTTGACCCCGGGCAACAAACGAATCGGTAGTCTCAAAGGTTCACTGCAACTAGGTCAACAGAGTCAATTAATATAAATAACGACTTTTGAGGCATACCTGCGCATGCTTGCTTTCTACCTGCTTGCCTGCTTGCCTCGAAGACACGCTACGCTGGTGAATAATTGACAAGACGATAAATCAAGCAGCTGAAGCTACTGGCTGAGTCACTTGTGGGAGGCAGGCGACTCTTAATCAGGGAATTATTCTACACGACTGGAGAGAAATTCATTTCTCTCAGACACTTCCGGTGGGAAAAGAATCTTCTGGAAATTAACTTCTCTCATTCACTTCCGGTTGAAAAAGCAACTTATATAGGCCTTAATGAGTGTAGTTTATTAGAAAAAACGGGGGGAATCATAAACTAAAATTAATTACGCCCCTTTTGAGATGTTCAAATTTTATTATGGAGTAACGCATAATAATATTCGAGAACAAGCAAGTGGAATCTAATGAACAACATGACATAATTCACGCTTGACTCGCAAAAAAAAATATCCTTGGCAGTTAGATTATATATATAGATATATATATATATATATATATATATATATATTGTTATATATATATATATATAATATATATATATAAGTAAAAGGATAACGAAACATAGTACAACGCTCTACATGAAAATACTAATATTTTCTCAGGCAGTGGCTAAAAACGCGGAGAGAAGTTATATATTCTTAAGGGGAGGTGATCTAATAAAAACGGTGTTGGATAGTTTGGCAAGTTATAGTAGGTTTCTACTGCTTATCATTCTATACAGAATGTACCAATAACTTTGGCTGGTCGCTTTTCCATTTTCTGTTGTATATCCTTGTCAGTTGGAGATGAAATTGCATCTATACACTTCATTAACATGGATGCAATTATTTTTCAAAAAAAAAAAAAAAAAAACCAAAAAAAAAAAAAAAAAAAACTAGTAAAAAAAAAAAAAAAAAAACACATAGTTATACAGCATACAAAATCCTATCTAAAATGGTTTCCATAAAGGCCCTTTATATTGTATCAGACTTCTAGGAATCGTAGAAAATCTTGTTCTTCTGTCCACAGAATCAGGGCAGCCTCAGTTTTGAATGGAGGAGTTCTCCTGAGAAGAATCATTTGTATCTCATATTTACTGCTATGAGTAGTAATCTTATCCTTTCTTTATACAGTCTTTTATTCGATTATATCTCTCTCTCTCTCTCTCTCTCTCTCTCTCTCTCTCTCTCTCTCTCTCTCTCTCTCTCTCTCTCTCTCTCTCCCTGACCACAGAACACAACTTACTTCACCAATATTTCGCGTTCAAATTTATTGGAAAAGTTTTGTCGATGATTTCCATCATATCATTATTCCAAAAGACAGATAAATGACATTTTGTACAGTGCACAATATTTAAAAAAGAAACCACCTGTATATGACTCATGGGGAACAGCTGTCTACACGGGAATATATGTAAATCATTACCATAAAGTACAAATATTTCCTACAGAACATGACACATGTGGAACATCTGTCTATAAGGGAAAAATATTACTTCCTAAAGAAAAAAAATACTGAAGAATCTATCTGTATATGAAACATGTGTAACAGCTGTATATAAGGGAAAAAATGTGACTGCCATAACTTGCAACCTTTTCCTACAGAAAAAATACTTACAGAAGAATCTTCCTGTATATGACGCTTGGGGAATTGCTATCTCTAAGGTAAAAATGTAAATGACTGTTTACAACCATTTCCTCCAGAAAATAATTTTTACAGAATTATCTACCAGTATATGACGCATGGGGAACTGCTGTCTGTAAGGAAAAAAATGTAAATGGGTGCCATACCTTACAACCATTTCCTACAGAATAAAATATTTACAGAAGAATCTACCTGTATATGACAAGTCGGGAAAAGCAGTCTATATACAAAACATAAAATAACACGTAAATGACTAATAGCATGGGTGCACGGAGGTTAAGGGGATTATTAATAATAATGACAACTAACCCGATACATTTACGAGCTTTCACGCTTCCTTGGCTGAAGGGCCGGCTGCTCTGAATAATTGACAAGCAGATAATCAAATAACCTACTGGTCTTTACTATTTTAAGAAGGTATTTTCTTACGCGTTTGCACCCCGAAAATTTCATTACGTTCTTGAAGAGGCCAACCTTACCTTAAAGGGGAAAAAATATGAAAGAGAAAAATGGGAAATCTATTAACGAGAAATAGTTTTAGTCAAGAGAAAGGCAATAAAGAAAAGTTACTTCAGAACTTAAAGAGATTTCTTGTTTCAAATATTCCTTAACTTACAGTGGACAAAATATGGAAAAAGAAAGAAGGGAAATCTATTAATGAGAAATAGCTTTAGTCAAGTTAAAGGCAAAACAGAACATTTAATTGAGAATTTATAGAGAGTTCTTGTTGACATCTAAACCTGAAACCTTTCAGCCGCAGAGCATACTTGTAAATGTAAATACTTACCTCACACACACACAAATATATATATATATATATATATATATATATATATATATATATATATATTTGTTATTTTATTATATATTATATATATATATATTTGGTATTTTGATTATATATAATATATATATATATATATATATATATATATAATAATCAAATACAAGCGCTAAATTCTGACTGGTCTTTTCAGACACTATATGCAAATTAGTACATAACAGAATAGATTAAGCTACAAGCTACGTGGGCTGGGGTCTGATTTCAATTATGAAGGTTTGGTCTGATGGCCTGGAACTGTTTGGCTTTTCGATGCCGTGATGAGAATGGATTAGAGGTAGAATGCTTTAGATCAATTACAAATAAATAAGGAGTGGCTTTAGATTAATTACTAATAAATAAGTAGTATCATTAAAAAATGCATTATCTTTTCCAAAGTACTTGATATTATCAGTATAAACGTCTTCACCGCGCAACTTTTCTGTCGAACCAGAATGTTATTATCTCTCATCTACAGACTTTGGGTAGACTACCAATAAGTGCCCCACAGTTAAAGGGATACAACAAAGATCGCATAGTGGTAGTCCATCAACCAAAATTACGAACTGAAGATGCAATAAGCTAAAAGCTTAGAAATGTCTGGAGGAGAAAGGAGAGCGATAAACATTCCTCGAAAATTATTAATCATTGTAAAGAGACGGTCGATGTGTTTCCTATTAATCCCTATGAGGAACAGCCCACTTTCTTGGAAGTCTTTCTAAGAACCAGGAAATTTACCAGACGAGTTATTTCTTAATGGAAAACTAATGGCCATTTATATCATTTTGTTGTCATGTGCACCTCCATAAATAAATAATCCTGATAGCTGGAAATCTATACATTTTGCGAAACGTTCGATGACAAATGCTATCATTATACATTCCTAGAATGGTCTTCACATGCTTATCAATACTTTTCTTTTAAAAACTTGGCCGTCATCTTACTTTCTCTCTGACCATACTTCGAATATATATAATATATATATATATATATATATATATATATTATATATATATATATATATATATATATATATATATATATATATATAATATATAATATATATATATATATATATATACTCGTCTTATCGTAGGAAAAGGAATTTGGCTAATTTTATATATAACTATCCTTGTTGCTAATGTTTTAAATATTAGGGTCATCTCGGATTTCAGATAATTAGTTTTTCTATTCATTTTGATGTATATTTCTATTCATTTTGATATATATTTTCTATTCATTTTGATGTATATTTTGATGTATATTTAAAGATTTTTACTTCCATTTCCATTGTATATGCATGCTTTGGTAACTCATCATTCTTTCATATCATACAAACACACACAGACACACACACACTCTAGTGTTGAATACATGGATACGTTCCGTCTTAACAAATATTGTAGGTCTACATCATTCCTAGCTGGGTTGGTTGTTGGGGGAGCGTCACCCAGCTCCCCCAACAACCAACCCAGCTAGGAATGATGTAGACCTACAATATTTGTTAAGACGGAACGTATCCATGTATTCAACACTAGAGTGTGTGCGTGGCTGTGTGTTATGAAAGAATGATGAGTTACCAAAGCATATACAATGGAAATGGAAGTCAAAATCTTTAAATATACATCAAAATTAATAGAAAAACTAATTATCTGAAATCCGAGATGACCCTAATATTTAAAACATTAGCAACAAGGTATAGTTATATACAAAATTAGCAAAATTCCTTTTCCTACGATAAGACGAGAAACAAATTAACCAAATTACACACATAAATTTCAGTTGTAATCTTTGAAATGATGCAATTAGTCATAATAATCACAATAATGCTTTCACTTCAATCAAACTGAACTGTATTTGCATTTTCTTTGACAACAATTCATTTGTTGAACAGCGAAAACTCCTGACATGATTGAAGGCATGATGTTCCTGGTGATAAATGACTGACTGACTGACTGACTGATCAACTTAATGACTGCAAAGATCTCTGAAGCTGTTCCTGGTAAAATGAAACAGAAACTCCATTTATAGTTACTCAACCTTCCGAGAAGTATTAAAAAATTCAAAGCAACAATTGAACAGACTGAAAATCAAAAACAATTTCACAGTTGTTAGCGTCTGATCTTCTAATAATAGCAATCGGTAAAAATGATCCAGACAAGGAAGAATAACTCAAACTAGATCAATACAATTGCCTAAAGCATAAAAGTATAAGAAAATAAAGAGTTCACCTCAAACCTATAATAAAGAATATAAGATTCAGGCCGAAAGGGCCAAGCATTGGGACCTATG
>NC_061094.1:38597197-38632197 GCF_015104395.2 Macrobrachium nipponense
ACACCAACCTTCTATTTGATCTAAGAACATGGGGGAGGGAAGATCAAAACTTTACAGATACATAAGCAAATGTGGCTCAGAAGCTGCGCTTGTTACTGATAAAAATATAACGGCATTAGGTGAGAAGAAAGAAACTAATGGCTTGTAAAAGACACCAGTTTAATTTTAATTGTTAAAGGATGGAAATTCACTTAAAAGGCAGAAATCGCTATTTTTTGTCAAAGACCCCACAGCATTAATATCCTACCGAAATAAAGGCAGCAGCTGTAATTTGAAAACAAAACATCCATTGCTATTCTGCTATAAACTTTAGTCATTTCTTGCCACTTAGCCTAGGGTAAACGGGATCATAAAATAAAACACTAATCGACAGAAGATTTTTTGTACATTTTCGAATGCAATAAATAAATAAATAAATAAATAAACGGAATACCGCTTCACCTACATTGTCCATTGCGCATTGCCCACCGCTTCAATTTGGGCATAGTCCGTTAAAATCCAGCACGCATTTGCAAATCTAAGCAGTAGAATTAATTAGCTTGAAATTAATCAATTGTGTGTTGGCGCAGTTAGAGTGAAGAGAAGGCTTTGGGCTAGCAACCTCACTTCGTATAGACTTCCTGTGAACCGAGAACTAATAAACTTGAGGCCCGTACACAGACACATAACATGAAACGACAAGAGAGAAAGTAAGAATATCTTAGTTTAACCAGACTACTGAGCTGATTAAGAGCTCTCCTAGGGCTGGCCCGAAGGATTAGATATTTTTACGTGGCTAGGAACCAATTGGTCACCTAGCAACGGGACCTACCGTTTATTGTGAGATACGAACCACACTATATCGAGAAATGAATTTCTATCACCAAAAATAAATTCCTCTGATTCCGCGTTGGGTCGAGCCGGGAATCGAACCTCGGACCACCGGATTGGCAGCCGAGTGCGAAAACCACTCGTCCAGCGAGGAACTACGCCAAGAGAGAAAATCCTCTAGTTCTCAGTGGTTCTTAACCCTGTGGGGAGGGGGGGTCGTCAGCAATTTCCAGGGGAGGCGCGAGCCCTAGGGAAAAAGGAAAAATAAATCCTTAATTATATTCGTTATCCTCTTAACAAGAGTGAAGAACTCATATTCAAATGTTTATAAAAAAAAAAATCCAAAATGTATCGCTTTTTGCTTTTATTTGCCTTTAAATCTTGGAGGGATGGTCCTCTATGCCTAATAGTCCTGACGACTGTGTTACTAAAAGTGGAAGATGGGTAAAGGAAGAAAACATTTATATGTGTACATAAAAATAAAATAGTTTCCTGTATATAAAAAGAGGAGTGGGTTTGTTGAGTAAATTTGTTTTTTTACGTGGCTCTACATCTATCTCACGCTGTTTGATTTAATCTGAAGGAGAAGGAAAAGAACCACACAAATGCTATCTTCGATTCGTTCTCTTAATTAACGGATAGCTCATGTTTTATTAGGGGTGCCTCGGGGATAAATAAATGAACAAAGTGAACATTATATACACAGCTCCACACCCGAAAGGAAGCCTAATACAAATTACGGAAGGCAACCAAGGTGATTTTCTCACAGCTTTTTCTCATTCTTTTACCGTTACTCTGTTACACAACGTTCCATCCCATGATCCAAATGCCTTTTTATCTTTACCATGAACATAAGAGCTCCGTTGCCGAAAACCGCAAGATAAATTATTTAAAATCTCAGCATCTCCAAAATTGCATTCTTTTCAAACTATATAAATCGTTGTCCTTTGGATATTATACAAGAGTATTTTAAAATTGATTTTTAAAATAATACTGAAAGTGTGGTAGAGAAATTTCTTTCAAAAGCGATATATTTGAAAAAAAAAATAAAAAAAACTCCATATCTGATATTCTAATGACCAACGCTTAAACCTTACAATGACAAAAAATACCACAATCACAATACTCTGTTGGCTAAGAAATTGCACTTATGACTCGTAGTACACTGGACTTAAACTCTCTCTTTCAGCATGGAAAATAAACATTATAGTGATACTAAACGCTCTTGTCTCCACTTCTAGTATATAAATGTATTCCTCTATTCCAGTCTTTTCAAACGTGTATGTAGCCTTTCTATATTTAATTTGTGCCACAAGTACTGAGTGATTACGACAAAATGAAAATAAAAAAACAGTTGATGGTGCTTAGGTATATATGTGTTATGGCTGGAGATGTCTTTCACTAAAGGAGTTAATATATAACATTTTCTGAATATTGTACACAGTCTATCTATATCTACTTTGTACCACAATTCATGAGAGATTACGACGAAAACTAAAATACACCCAGTTGTTGGTAAATAGGTGTATTTGTGTAGTGGCCAGAGATGTCTTTAAATAAAGGAGTTAATATATACTACAACGACAGGGTTTCTTTTGCAATGAATCCGTGCACCTTTGAGAGCAACAAGAGCTCAAGAAAGAGGAAGAGAAAGAAATATACAAATTTATTCTTTAATCTAACTATGAAGTGGCAAAGCTGGGTTCTCGGGAAAATAAAACTGAAGGATAGGTCGATGGCAACGAAGAAATATTGGAATAAGCGAAGAGCCTAAACCAGCCTTAGGAGCAGAATAGTCTTCATGAGATTACAAGAGTAGTAGGAAAAGCTCTCTGGTTTGAAAATAAAAGAAAAGGTCGTGGGTCACACAGCTGCTTGATTCAGTGCAAGAACCGTCGAGGGTTACTGATTATCCGTTCAAGAGTGTTGAGCCTACAAAGCCAAGAGCTTCCAACCACAGGGATCAGCTCGAGAATGGTTTTGTTGTATGGTGACATTCTTTTTATGATGACATTCTTTAATTAAGTAGAAGATCTCAGGCTACACCTCCGGCGAGAGGGAAGAGTCCCTCTTGTGAGGAAACGCGCATGCACGCCATTTACTAACCTATACAAACACACATACATACACATTATGTTGTAAGGAGCACACTTAAATTAGGAAAAATTTGAAAGTTTTTATCTAAGCTTTGGGAGAGTACAGTCTCTTTCTGAAAGAGGGAGAGAATGTACTCTCCGAAAGCTTAAATACAAACTTTCAATTTTTTCCAAATTTTAGTGGGCTTCCTGCAACATAATATTCTAGTACACGGATACAGTGTTTAACTTTAACATACATACATACATACATGCATGTAAACACACACACACATACATATGTATGTAGTGTATGTATGGTATGTATGTTTATTGTGTATAGTATATATATATCATATATATATATATATATATACGTATATTTCGATATATACATACTTCCATATATAAACATATACACGCCCACGAATATACATACAAACACAAACACACATAATATATAATGTATACAAAATATAATGCATATAATTATATATGTAATGCATACACATATATTATATATCTATACACAGTATATAAGCGTGAGCGTATGTATGTATGTAATGTATGTATATGGGTGGCCGTGTGCACGTTTACATAAGGAAGTTTGAAAGTACAAAAATATACGTACACAAAGACGACCCTGAAAGAACTGTTTCATTATGCGAATTATAGCATTATTCCACGGCCAGTACCTGCATCTGTACGCACACAAACAAACCACCACACACACACACACACCACACACACACAACACACACACATATATATATATATTATATATATATACTATATATATATATATACACACACACACACACACCACATATATATATATATATGTGTGTGTGTATTGTGTGTATTTATATATATATATATATATATATATATATATATATATATATATAAATATGTATATATATATATATATATATATATATATATATATGCACATATATACATATCTGTGTATGTGTGTGCTTATGTGTGCATGTCGAGAGTAAAACTGTGCGAATGCGTTCTAGAACGGAACACAGCCAATAAGAATTCCATTACCAAGCAAATAACGTGTTCCACAACCACGATCTGTATACCAACCACCCGTTGCCTTACACGTTTAGTCATTTACTGACTTCATACTTCTGTTCACTGAGTAATTGTATGATGTATGTTATTGTGGAAGTTTACATAACGGTAATAACAAAATAGTTCATTAATTAAGCACTGAATTAACATATTATTTTTTTTACTATTATTATTATTCAGAAGATGAACCTTATTCATATGGAACACTCCCGCAGGAGCCACTGATCTGAAATTCAAGCTTCAAAAGAATATGATTTTCACTCGAAAGAAGTAACACAAGGCAATGGGAAATACAGAAACAAATTACCAGTATTTAGAATGGAAAAACAAAATAAAAACATAATAAATAAAACGATAAAAATGTAAGTAAATAATCAAAATACCAAAACTGCATCAGGGTAGTCATCAATCACATCTCTTGAACTTCCGAGGTTTCAACCAAAGCCCAAAGGTGTGAGGAATGAAAGACCTCTGGATTTGAGAAGTTGGACAGCGAAGCGCATCTACTGTCTATTGGTATTGCTATTCGATAATAACATTAAGAGGTTTCCTGAGCAGATGAAAAGGCTAAGGATTTTAATATAAAAGGCCCCTTCGGGATTATAATGAAAAACTTATACAATGTATTACATATTTGGAGGTGGATTTAATACAGGAAAGTATATTACTGACCTCATTTATTACTGACCTCTGCAAACTGGAGTAAAATCAGTGACAGCATATTTTTCCAGAAAGAAATTCTGTACATCAAAGGACACACTTCGAATTAACATTTCCACTTTAACCCCTTTTAGAATATTGATTTTAAAAAAAAGTTAAAAATGCTATACAAACTGCAAGAACCTGTTTCAGATCGGAGTTCGACGAGAGCCCGAGACCTCCTATTAAATGCTGAATTAGCCAGCATGTTTAGCAAAGAAAACAGAATGATCAAAGAACGTCCCAGAGGTATATTATAGATCAAACGCTAAGGTCGACCTTTCAAAAATAATGCTGTGCAACATGGAAAGGCCTTACGTGGCTCTGCTCTCTACTCCCCACTCTCTCTCTCGTCTCTCGTCTCGCTCTCTCCTCTCTCTCTCTCCTTCCCCCCTCTCTCTCCTCTACTCGCTCTCTCGTGCACTGATTAAATATAGTGATTAAATATACATAGGAGTAGTCTCAATTATTATGAGTTACTGGCCATATGTTCAGTTAACATTAACAACATACGAGTGACTTTACTCTATTTTCACCTGTATATATGCATACAATATATATACTATCTATATATATGTACACATACGTATATATATGCAATATATATATATATATATATATATATATATATATATATATATATATATATATATATATATATAATATATATATATATATATATATATATATATATATAGATATATATATATATACACATATATATATATATGCACGTGTGCTGTATCAGTCTTACATCAACTAGAGCATAGCGTGTTGTAATTAGGCGTTTCAATCACTCTTCCAGGCTTCACACCTCTTATCAAGAAAAGAAAAAAGGAATAAGAAGAATATAAAGCCTTCATGATGCATGCAATGGCATGTTAATGTTTCGATAACACCACCCACGAGAACGCAATTTAATTTCTCTCTCTCTCTCTCTCTCTCTCTCTCTCTCAACGGACCTTCAAGTCAATATCATTTCCGTACCCGAGGACATTTATGAAATTATGGATACATGCATATGTATGTGTCTATGTATCCTTTTCGGTGGAGGTCCAAATGCTTATGGTGTCCGGTTTGTCACTTGAGAGCATCTTACATAAAACTTCCAATAACCTAATAAAAAAGAAGTAAAATATAATCTAATGCATAAAATTGCAAACACTAAAAAAAAAGAAGTAAAATAATCTACAATAATCTAATACATATAAGAGCAAACAATCCAAAAATATGTCAAATAATATAAAATAACCTAATACAGAAAAAGAGCAAACAATCCAAACAGAAGAATTCAAATAATATAAGATAATCTAAAACAATTAATCTAATGCATAAAACTGCAGACAATCCAAAGAGAAAAAGTCGAATATTATAAAATAATCTAATACATAAAATTGCAAACAATCCAAAAAGAAGAAGTAAAATAATCTACAATAATCTAATGCATAAAACTGCAGACAATCCAAAGAGAAAAAGTCGAATATTATAAAATAATCTAATACATAAAATTGCAAAAAAAAAAAAAAGAATAAGTCAAGTAATATAAACTAATCTAATACATAAAAATAAAGACAGTCCAAAAAGAAAAAGTAAAAAATATAAAATAATTTAATACATACAACTAACTGCAAACCATTAAAAAAGAAGCAGTAAAATAACCCAAAATAATCTTATACATAAAACTGCAAACAATCGAAAAATAAAAAATAAAATAAAAGTGCAAATAATCCACAAAGGACGGAGAACTAAACGCAGGCAAAAATCCTCTAACGCTAAGAATGGCCAGAAGGCAGGGAAAGTGGAATAAAAATAGTATTGATGATGTACGTAATTCTTTAGTATCTATAACCCCTTGGTAATTCCTGATCCCGATTAAAAATTTATCTTGAAAAACAGTTTTTAAATCAGCCTTTCCACACGAAAGTCTGTTCTAGGTTATCAATGTGGAAGGAAATATCTGACAAAATAAATTATGTTCAAAGTTGGAAGGTGTTATGTATTTGCTTTGAAAAATGGTAAAGAAATCTGGTGTGGCTTTTTCCGAGCGACTGTCTTTTACTCACCAGTACAACTTCTATAAGTTACAATTTTCTGTTAAATTGACTTAAGTCACTACCTGACTTCGAAGAGTCATTTCTCATCGCTTTTGATATATGTCTTGAAGCAACACTGAATGAATAAAAAGTATATTCATTGTACTGACGAACGAGTTAACTGCTGATTTTTTAAGGTAGAGTACAAGATTCATTATATGTAGAAGCATCTACGCCTTCCCCATTCCCCCCTTCCCAAATATAAAACAATTTCATTAACCTAACTCCGATGACTGACGCCGTCATCTCTTTTGCTACCTCAAAGTTGCATCGACAATGTCACATTAATAAGGCAATATTTTCTAAAAAGACGAACAATTAAAAGTGCGGTTAAAAAAATATATTTTTTTTTTTAAAAGCTGACAGTAAATTTCTTCGAGAAATGTCTCGTTATGCATTGTATTAGAAACTGAAAAAATAGGGCGTCATCTTACAATGTCTCTTTTCTAGTAACTTGAAAGAATTGCCATACGTAAATAAGCATGGAATATGCATCATTATCATTTATTAGTAGAAGTAGTAACGCTACTTCACCTGATATCCAGTCACAACATCAAACATCAACATGTGTCTTTTATTATCTATCTGTGCATATGTTTGTGTGCGTATATATACATACACAAATACACATACATATATATATAGTATGTGTGTGTTTTTTTTAGTATACTGTGGGATCTTATTGAAATTCTGAAAAAGAAACTTCGTAAAGTGTCAAGATAAGAGAGGCGAATCGAGAAAAATAAAGTGCCGCTCAGCGCAAAACCCAGAATGAAGAAGAAGAAAAAGCCTTTGTGGAGGTGGAATCAATGAAACAAACGAACAAACAAAAAAGGTGTGACGTGTGAAAATAAATCTAGTGAACTCCTCGACGCCAGAAACCGAATTCGAATCACGTGTAAAAAAAAAAAAAAAAAAAAATTTAAAGGGAAAAAAATCTAGGAGAAAAATTCTTTTTAAGGAAAAAATTTCGTTTCACTTTCCATACACCAATATGAAAAGAACCCCTTTACGAAAAAACAGTATCGTGGGGCATGAGCCACGTATAAAAACTATGGTGTACAATAAAGTGCCTGGCACGATATATATAAGGAAAGTAATATCATATGGAAAGAAATTTACAATCATTTTTACAAGACTGTTATGAATGTATTAGCATGCAGACATCCTCGAGAGGAATTTAAGATATATTATTCATAAATTAAAGATAGCACGATGAGCAAAATGAAATACAAAGGATTCATTTAAAACAAGCATTCCAATAATCTTCCAGACAAAATGAAAATAAAAAGGATTCATTTAAAACAAGCATTCCAACAATCTTCCAGACAATGATACGAATAACTTAACATGTTAACATCTTTTCAAGGTATTAAAGAGGTATTTTTCCCAGATTACAGCCTGTAAGATGAACAAAAAGAAATACAAAGGATTACATAAAAACAGAAGCATTACAACCTTTTTCCATACACTGATATGGATAGATTAACAAGTAGACATCTCGGTAGGGTAACAGAGATTCGTCCTAAATTACAGCCAGTAAAATTAGCAAAAATAAATACAAAGGATTACATAAAAACAGAAACTTTACAACCATTTTTCATACACTGTTATGGATATATTAACAAGTAGGCATCTTCGTAATGTAACAGATATTCTTCCTAAATTACAGCCAATAAAATGAGCAAAAAGAAATACAAAGAATTGCATTATAAAAACAGAAGCATTAACAACCATTTTCCAAACATTGATATGGATATATTAACAAGTGGACGTCTTGGTGAAATATTAAAGGAACATTATTCCTGGATTACAACGAGAAAAAAATAATACAGAGAATTTTGGAGGCATCACACTGTAAAGGCAAAAACGTATATGACCATAAATAATAATAAAAACCGATGCAACGACGCAATATGTTTCCGGCACAATATTGCAAGAAAGCAGCTGTTGTAACAACGTCCTATAAACAACACACGCTAAAATACAACACAAGAAGATATATAATAAAAAAAAAGGGCCAAATATATGGCGCCATTAAAGCCTCTACAACGCTATATCTCTACCTGGGAGCAGGATGGATGCTGGGCTATTTAGACATCGAGAGCAAATGCCCCTGAACTAAGGGGATCAGGTTCACTTTCTCGAGGGTCCTTTGTTCCCATAAAAGAGAAGGTTATACGACCGACGGCCGTATTATCTTAAGGAGGCCTACGTACGCAAGTTTCCTCGTACACCGTTTCTTGTTAAATGAATGTCTACATTCATTCATTAAAAGGATAGTCAACGGAGACGGGATCATGGCGACCCCTTGCGAAATCATTCTTATTCCAGGTCTTTTAATAAAATTCTTTGTTACTCTTAGATTTTCCGTCAAGTTGCAATTTCTTCATGCAGCTGTAAATACTGCCAATAATGCTACTCTCAGTTTGGTCTGATAAGGTACTTTCTTCACGGCAGCATTAACGAAATCCCTGAATAAAGTGTTATTTTATATTATATAAGTAACGAAAAGGCACAATATCATTATTTTCAACTGTAAGTCAGATGAGAAAAGACTTTTAGCTGTTCCGAACTTCATCTAAAGTAAGAGAAGAGGGGGAATATAAATGGATTTAGAAGATACTAAAAAAAATCAAGGGTTGGAAGAACTTTAAATCATGGAACACACTAATGCCAAATTTACTGTATGAGGCATAAACATTAACCTGAGCTAAAAGCGAGCTGAAAGGTGCTACGGTGGTCGGCTGAAACTGAAACATAAAGTTCAATAAAGCTGCTTTTCGAGCAAAAAATGTTCAGCATTTTCTTGTTTTTACACTAAAGTAAAATTTGTTGGCATTCAACTTTTTCTAACTAAATGCAGAAAGTATATCAAGACAACAGTTATGTTTAATCATTTACGTTGATAATCTAATAATATTATATATATATATATATATATATTATATATATATATATATATATATATAATATATATATATATATATTTGGATCTTGCCATCAACCACCTCTATTATATTTACCGTCCTCTTGGAATGCATGCTTACAGCAACAATGATAACGTTTTTCTTAATTAAGGACATTCCCAATAACATTATAATCTATTGCAGAGAGGGATCATGCTGAATTAAATACGATAAATCCGAACTAGAACCGAAAGATTAGGTATCAAAATTTCATGACGTGATGACAATAATGTCAGATGAATAGGTTCAGGTTCCATAATATCTAAACAGTTGACAAATATAAGGTTACAACTATTTCTTCTTATCAACAGTTCTCCAGCTTCACGAATATCTTTAATCAATATCTTCAATTAAGTAGTATAAAGCCGTTCCTACACCTCAACTAAAAACGGTAGTTTACTGGGCTCTTTATTACAGGCTGATTAACAGCCCTCATAGGGCTGGCCCGAAGGATTAGATATTTTTACGTGACTAGGAACCAATTGGTTACCTAGTAACGGGACCTACAGCTTATTGTGGGATCCGAACCACATTGTATGGAGAAATGAATTTCTATCACCAGAAATAAATTCCTCTGGTTCCGCGTTGGCCGAGCTGAGAATCGAACTTCGGACCACCGAATTGGTAGCCGAGATTACAGGCTAAAGCACAGACCTATCTGGCCTGGAAGGAAAATGACTACAATCGATACAGCATTTGACGAAGAGCCGATTCACTAAATCTTTGAAACACTTGATTAAAGTGGATTTGAAATGTCAGGAAAGGGTCAGATACCAGAGGAAAACAAGTTGGTGATGAATTATACAGCATTATCAGCCGTCGGCCGTAAGTGTTACAAGGACGCATTCTGAGATACATATTCCGCCAAATAAGCCACCTCTTTATTCTACAGTAGGCGATTGACTCCAGGCATAGAATGTGTCAGCATAAAGTGATTGATATTTAAGTTCTTGCATGGGAAAAAATTATAACCTAACGACGGTAGACATTTGTTTGTTTGTTTGTATGGTATTTTTTCGTTGCATGCAACCAGTGGTTATTCAGCAACGGGACCAACGGCTTTACGTGACTTCCGAACCACGTCGAGAGTGAACTTCTATCAACAGGAATACACATATCTCACCCCTCAATGGAATACCTGAGAATCGAACTCGCGGCCACCGAGGTAGCACGCCAACACCATAGCGACCACGCCACTGAGGCGCCGATTGACATTTGAAATAAAATATTATTTATGACCTATTAGTTTCTAACGGTCACTTTAGGATTTGTGTTAAAGTATTTGTATGTTACCTTCCCTTGAATTATATTTTTGAAGATGTATTCATATGAATAAAGATTCAAAATTAAACTGGGACTTTAAAAAAGGCAAATTTAATTCGTTCGATTTCCTATCTTATAAGAAATCTACGGCCAGTCAAGTATTCCATTTAAGTCTCTTATATTCAGTACTGGCATGAATTATCCGTAGAGGATAAAACTGCAGACTGTAACATACAGAACTGCTGCCCCTGCAACATATTTACCAACACTGATAGATCAATAATGAAAAAAAGAGATGCCTATCAGCATGGAAAGTCAAAAATAGGTAAACAATAATGAAACAAGATTAAGACTGAAAACCACTTACGTCGTGAGTCCGCGTGTGAGTATGTGGATAATTCCTTTGATGAAATACAGCAATAATACATCAGTATATTTTCCATACGGACTGAAATTAGGAAAATCTCTTGTAAATGCACCATAACACAACAGGATATTTCTCCATATCGACGAAAGTTAAATCTTTTTTCGGAAACAGAAAATAAGTTTGAAATTCGTGAACACATAAACAAGCAACATTTCTCTTCTTCTTTCCCACCGTTATCCCTACACTAAGGAGTTGGTTGCCTGATGCGCCTTTCCTTACAACATCAGGCATGGTTTATTATTTGGCAAAGGAGTTTTTACGTCCGCATGCCCTTGCTGTCATCAACCAGTTATTGGCGGAGCCTCGCCTTTGACTAAAAAGTCCACCTGCAAGGGAGCTGTTTCCACAGTTATTGACGGTGGGCCTAGCCTTTGATTAAAAAAAGTAAGACTGCAAGGCAGCAGTTTCCACAGTTATTGGCGGTGGACCTAGCCTTTGACTAAAAAGTAAGACTACAAGGCCAGGCAGTTTTTTTTTTTTTTTTTTTTTGTGTTTCTTTTTTTTTTTTTTTTTTTTTTTGTTTTTACCAGTTTATTGGCGGTGTGGCCTAGG
This sequence comes from Macrobrachium nipponense, assembly GCF_015104395.2. Lineage (NCBI taxonomy): Eukaryota > Metazoa > Arthropoda > Malacostraca > Decapoda > Palaemonidae > Macrobrachium > Macrobrachium nipponense. Next base: position 38,609,172 of record NC_061094.1, read on the forward strand.
CCTTTTATTAAAAAAGTAAGACTACAATGCAGCAGTTTCCACAGCTATTGGCGGTGGGCCTAGCCTTTGACTAAAAAGTAAGACTACAAGACAGCAGTTTCCAGTTATTGGCTGTGGGCCTAGCCTTTTATTAAAAAAGTAAGACTACAAGGCAGCAGTTTCCACAGCTATTGGCGGTGGGCCTAGCCTTTGACTAAAAAGTAAGACTGCAAGGCAGCAGTTTCCAGTTATTGGTGGCGAGCCTCGCCTTTGACTAAAAAGTAAGACTGCAAGGCAACAGTTTCCACAGTTATTGGCGGTGGGCCTAGCCTTTGACTAAAAAAAGTAAGACTGCAAGGCAGCAGTTTCCACAGTTACTGGCGGTGGGCCTAGCCTTTGACTAAAAAGTAAGACTACAAGGCAACAGTTTCCACAGTTATTGGCGGTGGGCCTAGCCTTTTACTAAAAAGTAAGACTGCAAGGCAACAGTTTCCACAGTTATTGGCGGTGGGCATAGCCTTTTACTAAAAAGTAAGACTGCAAGGCAACAGTTTCCACAGTTATTGGCGGTGGGCCTAGCCTTTGACTAAAAAATCCACCTGCAAGGCAGCAGTCTCCACAGTTATTGGCAGTGGGCCTAACCTTTTACTAAAAAGTAAGACTGCAAGGCAGCAGTTTCCACATTTATTGGCGGTGGGCCTAGCCTTTGACTAAAAAGTAAGACTACAAGGCAGCCTTAGGGGTTCCACAAAAAGTTATGCGGTGGAAGGGAGCCTTTGACTAAAAAGTAAGACTACAATGCAGCAGATTTCCACAGTTATTGGGGTGGGCCTAGCCTTTTACTAAAAGTACGACTAAGACAAGGCAGCAGTTTTCCAGTGTTGGGCGGTGGCCTTCTTTTTATTAAAAAATAGACACAAGGCAGCAGTTTCCACAGCTATTGGCGGTGGGCCTAGCCTTTGACTAAAAAGTAAGACTACAAGGCAGCAGTTTCCAGTTATTGGCTGTGGGCCTAGCCTTTTATTAAAAAAGTAAGACTACAAGGCAGCAGTTTCCACAGCTATTGGCGGTGGGCCTAGCCTTTGACTAAAAAGAAAGACTGCAAGGCAGCAGTTTCCAGTTATTGGCGGTGAGCCTCGCCTTTGACTAAAAAGTAAGACTGCAAGGCAACAGTTTCCACAGTTATTGGCGGTGGGCCTAGCCTTTGACTAAAAAGTAAGACTACAAGGCACAGTTTCCACAGTTATTGGCGGTGGGCCTAGCCTTTTACTAAAAAGTAAGACTACAAGGCAGCAGTTTCCACAGTTATTGGCGGTGGGCCTAGCCTTTTACTAAAAAGTAAGACTACAAGGCAGCAGTTTCCACAGTTATTGGTGGTGGGCCTAGCCTTTTACTAAAAAGTAAGACTGCAAGGCAACAGTTTCCACAGTTATTGGCGGTGGGCATAGCCTTTTACTAAAAAGTAAGACTGCAAGGCAACAGTTTCCACAGTTATTGGCGGTGGGCCTAGCCTTTGACTAAAAAATCCACCTGCAAGGCAGCAGTTTCCACAGTTATTGGCGGTGGGAATAGCATTTTACTAAAAAGTAAAACTGCAAGGCAGCAGTTTTTCACAGTTAATGGCGGTGGGCCTAGCCTTTGACTAAAAATTAAGACTGCAAGGCAGCAGTTTCCAGTTATTGGCGGTGGGCCTAGCCTTTTATTAAAAAAGTAAGACTACAATGCAGCAGTTTCCACAGTTACTGGCGGTGGGCCTAGCCTTTTACTAAAAAAAGTAAGACTGCAAGACAGCAGCTGTCCTTTTAGTCGCCTTTTACGACACAACCTACCACATTTCTCAACATCAACAAAAACCAATACAATCTTAACAATTTAATAATAAGAACAAATTATGAAGAACGTAAAAAGTAAAAGTAAAAGCAGGACTCAAGCGCAATAAAACAAGAACATGGCATTAAGACTGGCCAAGCAAGAAGACAGAAATCAACGCTTCCAGAAGCGAAGGATGCGAATCGTCGGAGCGACTTCGGAAGGAGCAAACCGACCAGTGCATCAATATCCGCTGAGGACGTCGCCGTCATCCTCATCCTCTTCCTCCTCATCCTTTCGTTTACCGGAATGTCTTATTCTCGAGATGAAATAAATAAGCCTTTCGTGCGGTTGTCCAAGTGATCCACGCAGGAAAACAATCAAATAATCTCCTGAGGAACGCTGCCAATCAATAATTTACTTTACATGCACGCAAGCTTACTTACCACACTCACACACACACACACACGTTATGTACCTACCTTTGCATGCATATATACATTGTATATGCAGATATATACAACAAGGTATAAAGAAGACCCTGAATAAATATAAATTATATATATATATATATATATATATATATATATATATATATATATATATATATATATATATATATATATATATATATATATATATATATATATATAAGTGGACCCTGCATAAATATAAATTATATATATGCATACATATATATATATACATACATACATAATACCCGATTTGGTAACATATTTTCTCTCTCTCTCTCTCTCTCTCTCTCTCTCTCTTAATTTGTTTTTTATTTCCCTCAACATTGGCTTAAATTTCCATAAACAACAAACGTAGCATTCTGGAATGTCCATTCTTCCCGGAAATTATTGCCTCGAAGAGCATTCCATTTGGATTACGTTGCTAAGGTTATTGTGTATAACTAACTGCTCAGGTGGAATGTGTCTTGCTTGTCTTGATGGGAAATACAGGCTTGTAAATGTGTGGTTGTGGAGAGAGAGAGAGAGAGAGAGAGAGAGAGAGAGAGAGAGAGAGAGAGAGTATTTTCAATTCTTTTTTTTTTCATACACTTCTTACTTGCCACTAGAAACGCAGAAGTGTTCTTATCGTCGCCCAAATCCTAAAATAATTCGCCAGAATGGCTTTCCCTTTTTCATTGCAATGACTACGATTTTTCACTCGAAAAAATGCGGAATGAAATTCTCCCCTTCTCAATTTGAAGGAAATTAAATTCACCGCACAAACGAGGGGTTACAAAAATGCTTGAGAATCGGGACTGCATATTTTACGCTTCCGCCATTATGCGCGCCCACGATCTAATGTACAATACTTGCCCAAGTCTATTCGTGCGCGTACAAGTGTATATTTGCGCTACGAGAGAGAGAGAGAGAGAGAGAGAGAGAAGAGTGTGTGTGTGTGTGTGCATGTGTGCGGCGAGCCGTGCGCGTGTTCGTGCGTGCGTTTCCCCGGCGTTTGATCTTCGAGAGAGGTACGAGAGTTTCAGTTCATCCGGTCAATAATTCAGCCGTTGTTTTCGCCTGGGACAGCTGGTTGCTGGTGCTGGTGTTGGTGCTGCTGCTGTTGTTGTTGTACCTGCAGCTTCAGCAGCACCACCACCACCATGGGAGAGAGAGAGAGTGCCGTCGATACGAAATGAAATGGCCCGGAAACCCACGAACACCGACGACGCTCGTAACGAAAAGAGGGCAGACGGAAACTGCCTCCTGCCTCTCACGAAACAAACGCAGGACGCGACCATCTTTCCCTTCCTTCCCGTCGTGTAGTGGCGCGGCAACAACGCACATTTCCTGAGGGGGTCTGATCGCAACCACTATAAATGTCACTGATTTCGTTCTAATTGATCGCCAGCAGTCGTCTGTGCCAATGAGAACCTGGACAGCCTGATCGCGCAGACTAAAGCTGTCCTGTGATTGGCCCCAGACGTCGCATGCGGTAGAAAATGGAAGTTCCAGCAGAGTGCCTACCTGTGGTTCCTGGATTAGAAAACGAAGATCCAGAGGGGATTAATGCTTGGGAGTAGACAGGCGCAACCAGTCCCCTCTCGCGACGCGTGCGGGAAGATTTTGAACGGTGGTGCTCTCCCGCTCGCGTACACAAAAATTTTGGCGCCAACGCCCAGTGACAGCGAATAATCGAAAAGGTGTGACATTTACGTCATGTTTTGAAAATGGGAAAACACACCAAACCAGAAAGAATGAGTGAGAACGACTGTATTCATGACTGCGATGATAACATCGCGACCATATAGTAATAACCTATCCAAAATATCAACTGGCATAGTCTGAAAAATGACGTACGTTGTTCATGCCGGTAAAACGCAATAGAAGTCATTACATGTCCCATGTCATAAGCAGATAACCAGTGGATAACGAGGTAAACGCACCTCAGATACGAGAGCCATGGAAAGAATCGGGTGGCTGTGTGAAATGTTGCATAGTTTGGAAGTGTTGAAGAGGGAGAGGTGGAGAGGGGCGTCGAGGGGTTGTGGCAGTAGGAGGAGGAGTGGCAGCAGCAGCAGCAGTGTTGGTGGAGGAGGTGTTGGACTCGGCGGTGTTGGTGTGAGAGTGATGAATATAGCCTGTGGAGACCCACGCGGACCCGCGGCCTCTTGTCTCAGGTGTCGCCTCTTCAGGAGGAAGCAGAGGCTCCTGGCCTTCCTCACCGCCTCCACCGGGATCTCGTTCATTCTCCTCTTCTTGCACACCCCCTCCATTCTCCTCCCCCACAGGGCTCTGTTGACCGTCGAGAAGGAACTGCCCGAGAGGTCCCACTACGTGAAAAAGGACGTCCACCTTTTAGGCGAGGCCAAGAAAGTGAGTGTCGTGCGCGGGCAACTGTTGAGGCCTCCCGTTTACAGGAACAGGTACTACGGCCGGAAAGTACCCTCGGGCAAAAAACCCACCATGAAAATCGAGACGAACAGCCACGACATCTTCAAAAGCTACTTGGGCGGCGGCGACATCGTCAGTGCCGACTACTTCCGACGACCGACGGGCCAAAAGCAGAAGTCGTTCGAACGCAAACTCAATTTGCTCGAACTCCGTAACTTTAAAGCCTTTCCCGACGACGGCGATGACGGGGACGAGAGTGAGAGAAGGAGGAGGAGGAGAAGTGGGAGTTTCGGTGACTTCGGCCCCAAGTACGGGGAAGAAGATCAGGGCGGAGGGGAAGAGAAAGAGGAGGAGGATGATGACGAAGGGGTGGAGAGATGGCCCGGGAGAGCGAAACATACGAAAGACGTCCTCAGAGGGCCTCCTCGACGACATTACTTCCAGAATATCGATTCTGCCCCGAAAGCTGAAGCCATCAGGGCATCTCGAACCAGATTTGAAAAGCTCTTGCAGAGCTCTTCAAGCGGCCCTCCAAGATTGGCTCTTACCTCACACGAGGGCGTCGAGGAGGAGGAGGAGGAGGAGGAGGGGGAGGGGAAGGAGAAGGTGTTGACGATCCCGACGCAGGAGGAGAAAGTGATATGGAAAACGAGGCAGATGGATTCCATCACCTGATCATCGTGTTCAATTACAAGAGGCCGGCCTACTTCCCTTGGAGAACTACAAGAGACGAATGTGCCAATTATGCTACCAGGTAGGCCTTCATATTTCATGAACTTGATCAACTTTACTAACTTTACTGATCTCATCAATGTTCAATTTCACATTTTTTTAAAATTTCTAGGTGACTATACGTAATAAATATCATCCCCATTTGCAGATTAGCTAATAATAATAATAATAAAATAATAATAATAATAATAATAATAATAATTATTATTATTATTATTATTATTATTATTATTATTATTATTATTATTATTATATCCCCATTTGCAAATGAGCAAATATATAATAATAATAATAATAATAATAATAATAATAATAATAATAATAATAATAATAATAAAAATTAGTACAATCATCACTATTATTAAATCTGGAAATGGTTTGTTTGTTATTATTCAGTGATTCCTCGCAAAGGAAACGAGATAACAATCAGTCATCGCCAACTTCGTAAACAAGCGACAAACCCGAGATATCATCACGATTTAACAGAGCATATTTTTATGCATTTTAAAATGCGCCACACAGTATCAAAGCCAACTCAGATCTGCCCTTGTCTATCACAACAATAACTGTTAATGTAACGCGAAGCGTCTAATTGTTTAATAAGGTATTGTAAATCATCAATGAACATAATAACGAACATATTTATAGGTATACTATCATATTCAAACAACAGACTCTGGCTCACTCTAGGCTTTGTACAGGCTTTGTCTGTGCTACAAACCTCAAAGATTGCGCATGTATGTACGTATGCATCTGTTTTTGCACATGTATATGTATGAAGGTATATATATATATATATATATATATATATATATATATATATATATATATATATATATATATACATAATATTATATAATATTCATAAACCAAATACCACTATTATCATACCGGTTAACTTCTAAATATTTCAAGTAATATTCATTCAGCATTATTAGCTCTTGAAATAGCAACGTCTACAATCCTTCCAACGTGCGAAGACATAAAGAGGCAAAAAGTGAATTTAAATACAAAACAATGACGACCAATTTCAAATGTGATCTGTAATGGAAAATGTATCTAAACCCCAATACATATACACATATATATGTATATATATATATATATATATATTTATTTATTTATTTATGTGTTGTATAATGTATACTTTTTTAAAACATGAGCCAGTTGTCAATACTAATGCTCAATAACGATCTCAAGCTTTCTTTGTTTACATTCATGTAAGTTGCACTGGTCCAAATAGGATTGAGACAAAAGAGAAACAAAAAAAAAAAATCTTAAAAATTGATGTATCTTAACTTATAATCTCCTGATTAAAAACTATTTATATATATACATACACACACACACAACACACACATATATATACTAATATATAATAATAATATATATATATATAATATATTATATATATATATTATATAAAATTTTATCACTTAAAACAAGTGCAGCCATGTAGGCGAGGTGCAATGTATCTGTAAACTTAACGATAAGTCACAATACTTAACAAAACCTATAGTCATAAATATAATATACCTATATATATAGAGAGAGAGAGAGAGAGAGAGAGAGAGAGAGAGAGAGAGAGAGAGAGAGAGAGAGAGAGAGAGGAATTCACTGTCTTGCATCTGTTTCTAACCGGCAAGAGCTAAGGTTATCAACCCCATTTATTTTAATATATATGTCTATATATTCCTCTGACCAGTGCCTTAAGATATACATATATATATATATATATATAATATATATATATATATATATATATATATATATATTATATATATATATATATATATATATAATATATATATATATACATATATATATATATGATATATTATATATACTATACTATATATATATATATATATATATATATATATATATATATATATATGTATGTATGTAAAGGACCAGAAGCTCATATGCACTGCAACTTTCAGTTCACGGTCGACGACAAAGCTCGCAGGCAAATCCTCGATATTTATCAACTCAATAACTTGATGCCGCATAACCCGTGTACAACAACAGAAGAATGTGGCACTCGGTCTGCGCACCACTGGGATATTATTGCTCCCTGCATGACAACACACACTAGTTCCCCCAGATCCCTCTCTTTTTAATCGTGGAAAATTGCTTACCCTTGAAAGATTGCGTTATAGAATCAAACATTCGATTCCTAAAATACACAAGACTGCGCATTAATGATTCTCAATAAGTACTAAAAAGAAAATGTGAACAGTTTTCCCTTATTCCTGAGAAGCTTGTCTGGCGAGAAAAAGAAGTAAAGACTGAATCATAGTCTAAATAAAATGATAGTCTCTCCAATAAAATCAAACATTCCATTCCTAAAATACACAAGTCTGAGTAATAATGATTCGCAATAAGTAAATAAAAAGAAATGTGAACAGTTTTCCCTTATTCCTGAGAAGCTTCTCTGGCGAGAAAAAGAAAAAAAAGTATATAGGCTGATTCAAAGTCTATAATAGTCCCTCCAAATAAAGCCACTGACTTCAAAAGGAATAATTAAAAAGTGTTTGAAATTATCGATTTCTTTGTAACAGTGGTTGCGTCTATTCCACTAATATAATCCAAAATATTTTCTAGGAATATTGTCTAATCGTTTAACTGTTAATTTTCCCTTGGAAATCTGTAACATTAGATAACGTTATAAAGTTATAAAAATATTACCAACCACTTTAGCTTCGTTCAAAATATTATAATGATACAATATCTAACCTCGTCTGCTTATTCCCAAACTATAACCGAGCACCGAATCTTCCCTGAAAAAGCGGGAAGCCACACCTTAACAACTAACCATAGAATCTTCTGGAAAATAATCTCAAAATGTTTCCCCCACCTAACCTAACCAAACCTAACCTAGGGTTATAGAAAATTAGAAAATATAACCGGGGCTGGTGCAATACGTACTAGTATACAAATCTACGGAATTGCCTCCCGTCAATTGTTGGTTACGAAAACTCTAAACTTAGGAATTGCGCATAATTGGTTTCCTTGGTAACTATACTCTGTTTTTTTCCATCTGTCCATCCGCTTGTGGTGTTTGCACATAGTAACACTGCGTCCCGGGCTTTAAATAATATCCTATTTCGAATATTAACGGTGTAATTCGCATACAGTAAATTATTAAAACACTTTTCAGTTGCAAATGTACACCCAGATATCCTTTTATTTACCTAAAACTTTCACATAGCGCCACTATTTAAAGCCTGGAACGCAGTGTTACCATGCTCGACCACCACAGGCGGATGGAGAGTTGGAAAAAAACAGTGAAGCAGTGAAGCATATAGTAAGCAATCTTAATAAGACGACCTCCGCTGTAACGAGGGTCATTGACATGTGAAATTCAGCAACAGTGGATCTGATCTGTCACGTGGATGGATGAACAGCAAGAATTATCAAATAATAGTCATAACCCTTCTAGGATCCACAAAGCTAACATCCTCGTCCCATTAATTCTTGATGGAAATCCAGAGCGTAACAATTTCTGGCTTCATCCGTTCCCAAGGAAATAGGAGTATTTGGAATACATAACTTATTATATGTATATTTATATATATATAATATATGTATATATATAATATATATATATATATATATATATATATATATATATATGTATGTCGAAAGTTTTCAGAAGTTGATCGACAAATGAAATATTCAATTGCAATAGAATTGGTCATAACAATAATGTTCTGAGAGAGAGAGCGAGTCTTTGGTAAATTAATTATTATACTATATATAACACAATAGCAACGGCTAATTAGTTGACGTAATTGGAATAAATACAAAGAAAATGGTAGGACGAGAGACTGTGTGTGTGTGTGTTTGTCATATATTGTACATACAGAAACATTTAATGTATATATATATATACATACATACTGTGTATCTATGCACACATAAGTATGTATGTGTATATATATATATATATATATATATATATATATATATATATATATAACTATGCGTGTACGTAATCATATTTATTGTAATGAGAGAATGTTCTTCCAAAAGGAACTAGAGGAATACGAACAAATACACAATACACAAGTTTCTGTTGTCTCCGCCAACCTACCTTAGATAAAATATTCATAAAGTATGACTATTTGACGCGGTGTCCAAATTCCAAAAATAGGTTGCGGGGTTGCTCCCCTCAACCAACATGAATAAGCAATCATTTACATGCTCGCTGACTAATTCAAAGCGAGAATCTTGAAACGACAGTAGGCTACTATATATCATCACCAAATTCGGCAGTAAAATTTAACAGCAGTATCACCAAATCATGATTTAAAACGTGTGATCATTCATTTGCAATGCAAACAACAGAAGATTATTAGATGGTGCATCCTTATGTATTTTGTGGATGGTGACAAAAAAAAACATATTTCCTTTTGTGGATGGTGACAAAAAAAAAAAAACATAATATCCAACATAGGAAAATGTTAGTATATTTGATCTTGAAGCGTCCTATCATAATTGATTACATAGTTTTTGTACTTTTATTTCTGGTGATACTGAATGGACCACTGGTCCTGCATTTAAAAATAATCTAAAGAAAATGCAGGTCCTTCATTTAAAAATAATCTAAGGAAAAAAACTGCCTTTTGTCCAAGACATTCATGTTAGAGAGTTAGAGAGGCCTGTTTCAAGATTTGGAGGTGAAAGCACCTGTCCAAAACAATGCCCAACTGTTCAAACCAAACAGATAAGGCAATACCAGAGAATGCCACATGCTGTAACGGGCCAGCTGTTGAATGCCCTGACCAATGCAAAGGTATAAAACGAATTAAATACTTTGAGATAACTCAGACAACCCTGAGAATGTACTTGGCCAAACCAGACTTCTGACAGCGGCCAGTGTGTATGGATCTGGTGGAAACTTTGCAAGACTTCATCATGGATAGACAGAGGGCAATTGGACTTTGCATCTGGATGCGTTGTTATAAATGCATTTATTATAATGCTACCATGGCTAACCTTCTACGACCACGCTGGTCATTCCAGACAGGGCCCTATTTCACTAATGAATTTTAGTATTTATATAATTTTTAAAAATATTTTGCTGTTTTTCTTATAACAATAAGAGGTTACCTTCAGCTCTCAGTTTTCTCTTCTTATCACATTTTTTTATTTCAGTGATGTTTTCACACTATTGTGACACTAACCTAGGGATACCATTTCTTTTTATTTTTGTCATAAATGTTATGAGTATTTATAATGTTTACTGACTTTTTAATCTGTGATGCTATCCCATTACTTGTGTTTCATGTGGTGTTTCATGTCATTGTAAGGAATTCTAAATGTGAATTCATTATACCACAATGTTCTTGACATAAGGCCTGCATTCGAAGTGTCATGTGCAGTGTGAGAATTAGATTGTTGATCAGCTGCTTCTTTTTGCCGAGAGGAGACCTTACAAACGTTCAAGGAACAGAAGGAACAGTCACGTCAGCAAATTTAACCTCTAATTCTTCTTATTGAGCAACGCTGTCGCTGCTACATTCTCTTTCAATGGAGTCTCTATTTCAACGATCCCACCTCATGCCAAGAGGATTAAGAGTTAGTAAAACAAGTCTTTGCCCTATGAGTCGACTCCTACAGTTTTAGTTCTCTGTAAAAGAAAACTAATGAGCTGGGTTTGTCTGTTCGTCCGCACTTTTTCTGTTCGTCCTCAGATCTTAAAAACTACTGAGGCTAGAGGGCTGCAAATTGGTATGTTGATTATCCAACCTCAAATCATCAAAAATACCAAATTGAAGCCCTCTAGCCTCAGTAATCTATATTTTATTTGAGGTTAAAGTTAACAATGATCCTGCGTCTGGCAACGCTATGACAGGTCACCACCAGGATTTGGCTCTTACAGCATTATACGCTATACAGAAAACTTTCTTCAGCTAATTTTTTACTTGCTTTTGCCAGTTGAAGACATGCCTTCTTCAAAATTTCAAAATCACACCCAATGGCCTTGTCCTTTCACTCCAAGGGGTTGGGGGAGGGTGGTTGATCTCTCTTACATCATCGCCCTCTTTAACCTTTGTTTTTGTGCCACGCCACAAAAATATTCCAACTTCCATTCACCTGTGCCTTCCCCCTTCATCATTACGTCATCGGAGTCCTACAACTTTGTGATGAATCTTGTCAGGATTATCTAGAGAAGAGGGTACTCTCAATGTACCAGGATCAGTGTGCGACTATTGATGATTCATCCGTGGATGAGTAGATTGCAATTCACTAACTTCAGCGTCTTCCCCAATCTCTCCTTCTTTGCTAGTTGATATGTCCTTAACCTCCACGTTTCTTTCGGCATCTACGTATTTGACTTTTATAAATATTGGCTTCAGTCACATTGCCGGAGGCTTCACTGTCCCCGCCAACTAGCACTGTAACTGAGCTCTATGATTCTCTACTACCTTTGTCTCTGCTTGCTGTTTCCAGGCCTCGCTTGGAAGTTTTCTGCATATAGAGTTCATCCACGATTCACCAATTACAGTTTGACCAAGATGTATTTTTCTGGAGCCACTCCTATATAAATAAAATGGCTTAATTTTGTGTACAAATATGCATACAGAAATATAATATATATATATATATATATATATATTGATATATGTATATATTATATATATGTGTGTGTGTGTGTGTGTGTGTGTGTATATATATATATATATGTATATATATATATATATATATATATATATATATATATATATATATATAAATTTTTGTGTGTGTGTGTGTGTGCGTGTGTGTATGCATGTATGTGCTTATATACACACATGCACACACAATATATATGTATATATATACATACAAATATACATTCATGCATATTTAAAACGTACCTTCTTCTACGAGTGCAATCCCCTGTGATATACTCGTGCATACCCAACCATTTCCTCCGAAAACGCATCCATTCTAGGCGCTTTTATTATGGTCGTTCACGCATTCCTGGAGGGAACAGGATATATATGACAGTATTCATCATTGTTTGCGAGGAGAGTCACAAAATGGAACTCTGCCGAGAGAGCCATTCGTCTCCATAGAGGAAATATCCAAGCACTAATGAAAGGACGGAGGAGAATTTCAAGGCAAGAAAGAATGAGAAATTAAGCAATTATTTGCCGTCAGACTGGCATTCCCTAGAGTCTCTCGCAGGCTTCGGGAGAGAGAATATTCGCCTGAGAATGACGAGAAATAAAACGTGTCTGGTCGACTATATTTTTTTATGGAACTGCTGCCATTGGAAGTGAAACGTTGCAAAATTATACGCATCAAGTCGGCAAGACGAAAAACTTATGCGTTTGAATCTTAAAAGTCCATCCCCTAAAATTAAAGATTGCTAATTTGTGAAATTGAGCTATTCCATTAACAAAAAAGACCGTTAAATGTTAATCCAACATAAATGAAATTGCATAGTAATTAACATAGTGCATACGTATTATCATATATATATATATATATACATAAAGTTTATATGCACTATGTTTAATTACTATGCAATTGCATAGTAATTAACATAGTACATATAAACTTATATATATATATATATATATATATATATATATATATATATATATATATATATATAATATCGAACTAAAATTGTCCCTCGATATCCAACCTCACTTGTTGGCCGAGTCGGTAACTTCACTGTCCAGTGGTTCGAATCTACGAGAGGACGAAATTATCATCAACTAAAAAACTTTCCCTTCGGTTAACATACATGAAAATATATCAATTCCTAGATAGAGCGAATTTTTTTATTAAAGGACATTTGTAGCTTAACGCATGTATATGAATCACGGTGCTGTGATAAAAATTCATATATATATAATATATATATATATATATATATATATATATATATATATATATATAAAGTTTATCTTGTAGAATTCCGCACTGCATGACGTCAAATGCAACTGATCTTAGTCTCCCCATCAATCAAGAAATTTTAAATATATCTGTACTAAAACCGGAAATATTCCTTAAAGACGAACTGATATAGCTACCGTAATTTCCACAAGGCTAGAGTTGGTGATTCCCGGCGACCCATGACAGAACAGCCCTTCGCAGAGAGCAGCATTATGGTTTGAAAGCTAATCCTTATAGGATGCAGAACAGCGATAAACTACAGTTTCCCCTTTCGTAATGAGGGGAAAATGAATTAATGGGTTCCTTGGAAAGAGAACTCCTAGATAATTATATTTTCCCCTCGGAAGACTGAGCAAACGTATAAAATGGCTCCCCTTGTAATGAATACGACTAAAATAATACATTTCGTAAAGCAAAGAAGAAAAGGGTTAGCAACCTAGCTACGGCGAGGACAGTGGATATTTTGGAGGGCTCTTTCTTATATGTACACAAGGGCGTCTGTAATGAATGTGTTCTTGGATAATGCAGTGAGGCTGAAATAGCAGGTAATATAAGGTACATAGTATAAAGGGGTGATCTTGACTAGGGTAACGGATGTCCCTATCTATAATTATTAATATTACAATAAAGAGTTGCATAAAAAAAAAAAATAAATAAAACTGAGTAACGCTATGGTAACAGGTATTTTTTTACATAAGCACACACAAATACACATTTATATGCGTATATATATATGTACATGTATATATATATATCTATATATATAGATATATATATATTATATATATACATATATATATATATATATATGTGTGTGTGTGTGTGTGTGTGTGTGTTATATATATATTTATATATATATATATATATATATATATATCTATTATATATATATGATATATATATATATATAGTGTGTGTGTTGTGGGTATATCTTTATATTTATATTAATAATAATATATATATATATATATATATATATATATATATATATTATATTATATATATATTTTATTTATATATATATATATATATAATATATATATATATATATATATATATATATTTATATATACACATATATATATATATAATATATATATATATACATATACTATATACATACATATGAGATTCCACTGAAATAAAAAGTCATCTTGAAAATGTCAGTAAAACTTCTCTAGCCACAATACGAAAATTGTTCTGAATACAAAATAACATTGTCAAAATAAGCTAACCGAAGTAGACAAAAATATATAAGTTGCAACTGGAACAATGAAAATGAGACTTTGCAGACACTGGAAATAACCAATACCCTTCGAAAGGAACTGAAGAGAAGAATCTCTCTGTTGAATAAATTCAAATAAAACAACGAATGATCAATAACCAGTTAATTACACGATTAACCTGGAACATGTTCCCTCCGTATTTACTGAAGCCAAATTACCAAGTAATCGTGACTAGAGAAAGGAAGATGGTAATATTAGAACTACCCTTCGTTAAAAAAAATATAATACCACTTCGACGTCGAGGGTGGGCCAAAAATAGAACACCATGTCATTCCAGGGAAAATTTTTATTTGGAAAATTTATACGAAGAACATCTTCAGGTTATGGATATATATATATATATATATATATATATATATATATATATATATATATATATTGTATATATACAGATATACACATATAGTACTATACATATATATTTATATAATACATGATATGTATATATTTATACTATATATATATATATATATATATATATATATATATATATATGGATAGATACACACATATATATAGATATATATACATAGTATATGTATATGTATTTATAATATATATATTATATATATACTGTATGTATTATAGAATCATATATATACACCCCATACCAACCTATAATCTTGATCCTCGGTGCCTCTCCTTCGATCGCGTTGATTTCAAAATTATAACTTCCCGAATTTTTCCTTCGTAACAGCTGCAATTTTGCCATCGTGAAGTCAGTATAATAATGAGGGATTAAGCAACAAAGACTTCTGGTATGCAATTTAATCTTAATTATCCCCAAAGAATGAAAGGTCCTTCTTCGCCTTATCGAAAATCAGTTTGTTTCGAAAAAAAAAAAAAAAACTTTTCTATTATTTATATTCACCACTTTAGGCTCATATGAAGGATGTAAATAGCGTTTACGTTTTGGAAGTGAGTGAGATTTATCTTGAAAAAAAAACTATCTGGGGAAACGTTTTGTAAAGGAAAATATGGCCGATGAATAACACTTAGCTTTTTTTTTCAACTAAAAGAATAATAACAATACCTTTCTGACCAATGAATCCAGGGAAACGTTTTGTAAAGAAAAATATGGCCGATAAATAACACTGGATTTTTTTTTTTGCACAAACTCAATAATAACAATATCTTTCTGATCAATGAATAAAGTAACAGGAACACTAATGATAAAAAAAGTCCCAAAACCATTATATATACGAATAAAACATGGTTACACACATAAACAAACAAAATCTACTATAGTAAATTCACATCAACAGTGCATCTGATATCTAGGCCAGTCCCTTACGACGCTCCTGATTGGTTGTTGATAAGACAATCACAGGGCTAGAAACTCTGTCTCTCGACAGAGTTCACATAAGCAGGACGTATGTTCCCCCTCTCCTGAGGGATACGTCTTCCAAAAGTATCCCTCAGAAGAGGTGGAACATACATCCTGCCTTTCCGAACTCTCTCGAGAGACCGAGAGTTTCCAGCCCTGTGGTTGGCTTATCAACAGCATATCAGGAGCGTCGTAAGGGACTGGCCTAGACATCAGATGCACGGTTGATGTGAATCTACTATAACTACGATAAGGAGACCAACTCCTCCAGCTAAAATACGGAACCACCAGATAATTATAGGAAAAACAAACAAGAATTATGCAAGACTGTTCGCAATGTCTCCATTAGGACTCAAGTGGTCTTCTCACACAAGAAAATGTCTTTGTTTTGAAAATGAGGTATTTTAGATGTTCTTATCATCTATAATCATACAGTTTTATTATTATTACTATTATTTCGAGCTTCATGGCGTGCGCTACTCTGCACTGGAACCAGGCACTGCCAGTCATGTCTCCCTTACTCTCCTGATTTCACACCTACCCCACCCCACCCGGGATGGACAAACAGGTTTGCAGGAGGAGCATTGATGTGTCATGTCTCCCCTACCTTCTCGATCACCCTTCTCGCACAGGATAACAAACAAGTTTGCTGGGTCGTATTAAAAAAAATAATGTAAAGGAGATATAGGCCTATAGATATAATCATCATGACGAGATGTATCGACAGAAAATTAAGTCATTGTAATAATATATATATATATATATATATATATATATATATATATATGTGTGTGTGTATATATATATATATATATATATATATATATATATATATTATATATATATATATCAATTACACTTCAAGATACATGCAAAGTTAAATGTCATGCACGGAGCCTTCCTTCCTCGGCACCTGTGCATTTCGCTCGCACCAGCCAACTTCCTCTCTCTCTCTCTCTCTCTCTCGTCTCTCTCTCTCTCCTCTCTCTCTCTCTCCTCTCCTTCTTCTCTCTCCTCTCTCTCTGCCTAAATTTTACAATGGGGCTAAAAAATGAACGGACTCGCGAGGTATGCATCCCAAATGTCAAGCATAAAATCAGAATGTTGCGCTCCAAGACGCACGTTGGGATAGGAACGTGAGTCATGATTTTGGGGTTTTAATAATAATAATAATAATAATAATAATAATAATAATAATAATAATAATAATAATAATAATAATGATAATATTATTATTATTATTATTATTGATTATTATTATTATTATTATTATTATTATTATTATTATTATTATCATTGGCAACACAAAAAAAACTGTAACTTACCCAGTAAAATTCTACATAACAGAAAACAATGTAAAGGAAACCAACCATCAAATAAATATGTACACTTCTTTTTTTCTTTTTTCTTTTTTTGGAAATGTATATCTCAATCTAAATACTTTCCAGAGAAAAAAAGAAAAGGGACAAACTGTTCAATGTAACTTGAAACCTCCTGAGATCAATATCAATCTCCCTCATAAAAAAATACTAAAGTAAAATATAAAAAGGGGGGGTGGGAGCAACTCGGAATCTCAACAGAGGGCGAAAGCTAATCCTCTGTGCAAAGGTCATGACACAAAAGGCAATGCCGGATGTTACCCTTTGAAATAAAGGTGATGGAAGATGGCCCAGCTGACAATCTTCATAACAGTGCATAAATCTCAGTCGCCTTGGCTGATAACAGAGTCTTAATCTCAGTTGCATTGGCTGATAAGTGTCTAAATCTCCGTTGCATTGGCTGATAACAGTTTTTAAATCTCAGGTGCATTGGCTGATAACAGTGATTAAATCTCAGTTGCATTGGCTGATAACAGTGTTTAAATCTCAGTTGCATTGGCTGATAACAGTGTTTAAATCTCAGTTGCATTGGCTGATAACAGTGTTTAAATCTCAGTTGCATTGGCTGATAACAGTGTCTAAATCTCAGTTGCATTGGCTGATAACAGTGTCTAAATCTCAGTCGCCTTGGCTGATATCCAGACTGACATCTACGTAGACATGATAATATTCTAATAATAGACCAAAAGATCTGAAGCAAGGAAGAAGGCCAAAAAGACGATCTCCTTAACAGGGTCTAAAGCTCTATTTCCGTTGCTGACATCTAGACACGAACTAAAGATCTGAAGCAGGAATATAGCCAAGCTGACAATCTTCCAAACAACAGTGTTTAAATCTCTATTTCCTTTGCTGACATCTATACTGATATCCAGACACGATAATATTACAATGGTAGAACTAAAGATTTGAGACAGAAGAGCTAAATCTCAGTTGCCTTCTCTGATATCTAGACTGACAAGTAGACACGATCATTTTACAATAGTAGAACAGAAGATTTGAAGCATGGAAGATGGCCAAACAGACGATCTCCCAAACACGGTCTAAATCTTAATTACCTTTGCTTACAAAATAATATTCCACTTGGGGTAGAACAAAAGATCTAACGCATGCAGCATTAAGAGCATTGTTTCCTTAGATGTAAGAAGAATAGCGAACTATATTACTAGCAGTATAAAATTTTATTTAAATAACGGCCAAAAAACGAGTATATATGACAATTATGGTCATATTTACAGAATGATAAAAAAAGGCTGCTACATAGCTGTAGCGAAACATGGATTGCGAGGATACTAAGAAATGTGTTAAACAAAGAAGTTTTTCTCTACCAGAAATTTATGCTCATAACACCACACCTCCGCACATCCCCCACGACCAAGCCATATGCTGATCAACTCCATTTCCCTGCTACGGCGCAGCCACTTCAATTTGCATTACAAGTGAGTACCAAACACTCAAAAAGTTATTGTAACAATATTCAGCGGAAACAATTATTCAACTAGTATAGACCAAAATCAACTTGATCAAGAGCCAACCCTGTGAACGATCAACAGCAACATAGCTTTAAACCTGCAACCTATCAACAGCAAAGATGATACGACTAAGCTTGCTAGAAAAACAATACCCTACGAACTATAAACAGCAACAAAGCTAGAAAACTCTTAATCTATGAACAGCAGATGTGATAGGTCTAAGCTTGATTGAAAAAAAAAACAAAAAAACTGTGAACTATGAACAACAACAAAATTCTAACCTTATGAACAGCAAAGATGATACGCCTAAGCCTGCTAGAAAAACAATACCCTCTGAACTATAAACAGCATCAAAGCTAGAAAATTCTAATCTATGAACAGCAGATGTGATAGGCCTAAGCTTGCTAAAAAACAATACCCTGTGAACTAAGAACAACAACAAAACTCTAACCTTATGAACAACAAAGATGATACGGGTAAGCTTACTAGAATAACAGTACCCTCTGAACTATGAACAGCAACAAAGCTCCACAACCTATGAACCTATGAAAAGCAGAGATGATACGCCTAAGCTTGCTAGAAAGGAATATCCTCTGAACTATAAACAGCAGCAAAGCTCCAAAACTAACAGAGGTGAGAGGATCTAAGCTTGTTACGAACATTCAACATCTTCCAACTTCTAGAGAAGATCAGTTGCATAAGATTCCAAGTTTAAGTCACTGAGTTAATATAAAAAGAATTTATGGTTTACCATAAGTTGTCGGCAGCTCAATATCGAACTGTAACGATTACAGTAAAATTGCAAGTTGAGGAATAATTCACAGTTTCCAGACATCATGTCTCCTATTCAGGGTCGATCAAACTGAGTTGGTAAAAAATCATATAAAAAAAAAAAAGGAGGATTCGCGTCCATGAAATGTAATCAATGAGAATGTGTCAAAAAGTAAAGCGCAATTACATTTTACAGTTACTTAAACCAACGTCAGGTAAAACAATATTTTTCAATAGAATCAAGCGACTAAAAATGAAAGAAAAAAGCAAAAACTACATAACTTCAACGTTTTGATATTTACATGAACCATTAAAATGGACGTTAGGTAAAACTGTATTTCGAAATAACAGTAAATAACTAAAAGAGTAAAGGCGAATTCTACATAAATGCTACAATTTTAGAGTGATTTGAATCAACATGGTGCAAACTGAAATCGGGTTAAGCAATATTCAAAATACAACGAAAAACATACAAATTAGACAAAGACTAAAACTACGTCACTGCAACATTTTACAATTATATAACATAACGTGATTACAATTAAATAGGATTAAGGTAACACAATCATTCTAAATCAAAGGAAACACCTAAAACTGAAGCACAAATGATAAAACTAAATATATGCATTTGGAGGCGAGGAATTAATTACATCTCAACAAGTTAATACAGTTATAAACGCCAAAGATAAATGACGATTTAGCCACCCCTCTCATATTATTATTATTATATTATCATATTGTTGTTGCTGTGTACTCAAACCTTTACTGTAATATTATGAGATAATCTTTGTGAAAGTATAGGTTTCGGTACCCAAAATTACTAGTAGTGTATGTACAAATATATATATATATATATATATATATATCTATATATATATATATATATATATTTGTACATACACTACTAGTATTTTGGGTACCCAAACCAATATATATACAAATATATACTATATATTAATTATACTAATATAATATAATATAATATATATTATATATATATTTTGTACCTACACTTACATATTTTGGGTACCCAAACCTATACTTTCACAAAGATTATCTCATAATATTACAGTAAAGGTTTGAGTACACAGCAACAACAATATGATAATATAATAATAATAATATGAGAGGGGTGGCTAAATCGTCATTTATCTTTGGCGTTTATAACTGTATTAACTTGTTGAGATGTAATTAATTCCTCGCCTCCAAATGCATTTATTTAGTTTTATCATTTGTGCTTCACTTTATTACATATATATATATATATATATAATATATATATATATATATATATATATATATATATATATATATATATTTAATAACATATATATATATATATATATAACACATACAAAAAACGAGTGGTTTACGTGCTCGCCTATCAATTCGGTAGTCCCGAGTTCGATTCCTCGCTCTGCTATCGTGAAGTCATAGGAATTTGTTTCTGGTGATTAGAAATTTATTTCTCGATGAAATGTGGTTCGGTTCCCATTGCTGGGTAACCAATTGGTTCCTAGCCACGTAAAAATATCCAATCCTTCGGCCAGCCCTAGGAGAGCTGTTAATGAGCTCAGTGGTCTGGTTAAACAAAGAACTACTTAAGTAACTTTTGGTCCCTTAGGGAACATGAACTTAAGCCGTTGCAAAATACCTTCTTGAAATGGTCTCATTAATGAAACTAAAAATATTCATAAATTTACATTAATGTTTGTGGGTATTTGCTGAGTCCCTCCATCCAAAATTGCATCCACTTTTGAGCCTGCCTGTTTAGCGTCTCTAACTATACTTATTGGTACAACTGCGAGGATTTCTCTCAGTTCCAACTTTAGATCCTTATACTCCAACTCCTTTGTTTGCTTGATTTTCTGGATCTTTATCTTTCTGTCCAACCACTCCATCTACCCAACCATTCCATCAACTATTCCATCTTTCCAACCATTCAATCTGTCCAACATTCCACCTGTCCAACCACTCAAACTCCCTCTTTCACAGATTTAAGCGCTGAATGGCTGAAAGTGCTCAAGTGACCGGCTAGAAAGCCTTAATTTCATAAAATCAAATCAAAATTACTGAGAGAGAGAGAGAGAGAGAGAGAGAGAGAGACTCACTTTCATAGGCAGTTATTATCACGTCAGTCATGCTGATGTAGTAGAAACGAACCTTCATTAATTATGCAAGCACATTATGCCCTTCGTCAAATAATTACAAGCAGTTACCATAAGTAGCAGGCATTATTGTGAGGCTAATGGACAATGTATGTCGCACATTAAAGACAATTAATGGCATTAAAACGAACAGTTGCCAGACGTACGAGCCACTCAGACAGCCTCCCAGAACTTTCACACAGGATAAGTGTTTTTTCTAAATAGTGGGGAATTATATATTTAATTTCCTGTCTGACTTGTGATGGATATGCAGCCACGTCTCTTGTTTGTTTGTTAACTTGAAAGTTACTCACTCTTATTTTCTGTTCTTGTTGTGCACCCATTAGGTAAATTGTAAACATTCTGAACTGTGGAAATTTGCATTATAATTGATCGAGATGAATGTTTGCTTACTGTAGCTGACGCTAAATACGGGTAATTATGAAGCATGCATTTGAAAAACATGCATTTACGTTTACAATTTTAGTTTTAGAAACGTATCTCACAAGCTTTACGAGTGTTTTGGGCAACACAATGTGAAATTCTGGCGATGGTTCAGGTTAAATGTCAGACAGGCAGTTTACAGGGAGAGTAGGAAATTTTACACAGCAGGTAAGAGGGACCATAGACTGATAAAAAGAGTGCCTATAATCTCAAATGTTATAAAAGGAAAGGGCTTGAAGGGTACTCGAGATACTGTTCATGAGATGATGTGGGATAGTTAGTTAAATAGAAAGGCCTTGTTATTAATGTGATGCATTTTGTGGTGGGGAGTCGATGCACCAGTGATGAGCGTGAGGCATTGGAAGTCTGGCGCACAAAGAGTTCATCCTTTATCGGTAAGTTGAAGAACATTCGCACGAACACACTAACACACACACACACACACACACACACACATATATATATATATATATATATATATATATATATATATATATATATATATATATATATATATATATAATATATATACATATATATACTATATATATATACATATATATATATATATATATATATATATATATATAGATATATATATATATATATATTATAGATATATATATATTGTAATACCCACAATGTCCTCCTAACATACATAAGTGGTAAAATCTGACCAGCAGAATCTACACTATATATATATATATATATATATATATATATATATATATATATATATATATATATATATATATATACTGGCAACAGCACCCTGAAATTTCAATCGGCTTCGCAAACTTTAAAAGGATTCAAATATTAATTAATGCAGATTGACGACAATACAAAAAAAAAAAAGCATACAGTCAGTAAACATGAATACGAGCTCTGCTGGATATTTCATCACAAACAAGAATAACCAAATGACGGAACCACAA
>NC_061094.1:38637197-38641854 GCF_015104395.2 Macrobrachium nipponense
CTCGATGGATGAATACGAAAAGCTGATGTAATATATCATCGTCAAGGAGGAGCCCACACTGGTAAAGGCCACTTAAACATAAAACTCACGAACATGGTACTGTAATACATACCTGTTCCAGATAACAGTTGGCAAGGTAGCTCGGAGCTCCTTTGCATGATCAGGGATTAGTCAGCGTGGGTGCTTATTACCGCCTTAGTTTTTATTGCATTCATGCTCCTGGTAAAAAACGATCTTCCATATACAGTCAGTTCCAGGAATAAAAATAACCTTACAGTTTGCAGGAAATCCGTGAACTTCCTTCAATTTGATGTTACAGACTTCAATTTGGTATAACAGTATCACTGAAGACTTCATATATACAAACAAGGCCGATGTGTGCAAAGATTTTCCCCTCACGCATAAGTTGTAAACATTATATTCCTAACTTAACGTGAAGTACTCTTCGTAATTAATACTCATACTTAGTACTACTTACACAAACAACAAGGATCAAATAAAATGGACACATTAAACAAGTTCATATACTCTCAGTTATAAGTGGAAACACAAAATAATCGAACAAAACATAGCCTAAATTCAGTACACCAAAATAAATTAAAACGTGCTACAATCTATGGTCAAATAGAGCACTGGTTCACCAACGAAAATTAAAATTATTTTTTGTAAATAATTTTTTTTTTATTGTTTAACACGTACATTATTTATTTTTTACATTTCCATTCTAATAAATAAATCATAAATATCCCATCCTAAAATTCCTGTATCTTTAACTCAACGCGAAACACCTTTTTTCCAGACCTTTTTATGCTCTATCATCGTAATTGAATTTTGTCAGCTTTTATAAACGTTAATTCATTTATCAAGTCACTTGGGCTTTTTAACATAAAATATCGGCAACACTGTTATTGCGTCGGGTATAACAACTATAGTGTAGAATGTTCTCTAGATTTATTAAAGAAATGTTCAAGAATTATTTTCATTTTGGTATTGGAGTGTCTCCCCACATTGCCATCAAAGACTTGCATTTCAGGTAAGCCCTGCTGCCGCCTACAGAAAGAAAAATACTATAATAATGATATACGTCAAACTTGACAGTATGTAAAATCTAGGAGCACCACGTTCAGGAACTACTGTTTAAAATTTGTGCCCCAAAATAAGTCTCTCTCTCTCTCTCTCTCTTCACCTCATTAGGTCAGGTTATCAATTCTAATTAATTATCAACGTCTATAATATGAAATCCAATGGTTGTTCCTCCATTCGTGATTCTCAACATCCCGCTTGCCAAGATAACCCCCTCCCCTCACCCCCAAAATGAGTCGACAATCCGTCTATCATTATGACTAATAACTATAGCAATCACCACCCACGACCTTTAAGGGAGAAATCCTACTGTTCTGTTTCATTCTGTCTGGCTGCATTCCCCACTATCACTCCTCCTCCCACCAGTCCTCCTCCTCCCCCCTCCTCTCTCCTCCCCCTCCTCCTCCATTCTATCAGCGCTCTCGTCCTATTCCCTCCCTCCCTCCCTCCTCTCCCAATGAGTCTCTTCCCTTTAAACTTTTGTTCTGATCCACGTACGTGAGGAGTTCAATGAAGAGATGAGGGGTCCGGTCGGGGGGGAAGTAGGAAAGGAGAGGAGGGGGGTAGAGGGGGGATATTTAAAGGAGGGGGAGAGGAAGAGGACGAAATGGCATGGGGAAGATGTAGGAGTTGGAGGATATTTGTGATAGAGAGAGAGGGGGAGAGAACGTTGTGGGGGGGGGGGGGGGGGGAATACGAAGGGAAGATGCAGGAGTTAAAGGAGATTAATTTTTTTGTGTGAGAGAGAGAGAGGGAGAGAGAGAGAACATGGAATGGGGACGAAGAGAGAGAGAGAGAGAGAGAGAACATGCAATGGGGAAGATAAAAAGAGAGAGAGAGAGAGAGAGAGAGAGAGAGAGAGAGAGAAAATGGCATAGGGAAGAAGCAGGAGTTAGCGGATATATGTGATAGAGAGAGAGAGAGAGAGAGAGAGAAAGAGAGAGAATGGAATGGAGAAGATGTATGAGAGAGAGAATGGCATGGGAAAGATGTGAGACCTTACCTTACAGACCTTACAGTTCGTTCGGGTTGCCCCAGGTCCCTCAGTGTGAGGCACCTCTAATGTCTACCAGAGAGTTGCTAGTACATCTTCCGGTATATTTTGCATCTTCCAATCTTGGATAGTCTGGGATGCAGTTTAGATATTTGTCGAGAGAGAGAGAGAGAGAGAGAGAGAGAGAGAGAGAGAGAGAACATGGCATGGGGAAGTTAAGAGAGAGAGAGAGAGAGAGAGAGAGAGAGAGAGAGAGAGTGGCATGGGGAAGATGCAGGAGTTAGCGGATATATATGACTGACCTTACCTTACCTTACAGACCTTACAGTTCGTTCGGGTTGCCCCAGGTCCCTCAGTGTGAGGCGCCTCTAATGTCTACCAGAGAGTTGCTAGTACATCTTCCGGTATATTTTGCATCTTCCAATCTTGGATGGTCTGGGATGCAGTTTAGATATTTGTCGAGCTTATTCTTAAACACATCTACGCTCACTCCTGATATATTCCTCAGATGAGCTGGCAACGCACTGAATAGACGCTGCATTATCGATGCTGGTGCGTAGTGGATTAATGTTCTGTGTGCTTTCCTTATTTTTCCTGGTATAGTTTTGGGCACTATTAATCTACCTCTGCTTGCTCTTTCTGATATTTTTAGTTCCATGATATTTTCTGTTATTCCTTCTATCTGTTTCCATGCCTGAATTATCATGTAGCGTTCTCTTCTCCTTTCTAGACTATATAATTTTAAGGATTGTAGTCTTTCCCAGTAGTCTAGGTCCTTAACTTCTTCTATTCTAGCTGTAAAGGACCTTTGTACACTCTCTATTTGTGCAATATCCTTTTGATAGTGTGGGTACCATATCATATTGCAATATTCAAGTGGACTACGAACAGATGTTTTATAAAGCATAATCATGTGTTCAGCTTTTCTTGTTTTGAAGTGCCGTAACAACATTCCATTTTTGCTTTACATTTGCCAACAGAATGGCTATTTGATCATTGCATAACATGTTCCTATTCGTCATCACACCAAGGTCTTTTAACTGCTTCCTTATTGTGATTGTCTCATTATAGGTCCCCTAATATGCATATAGCTTTCTTTCTCTGTCTCCATAATTTATTGATTCAAATTTATCAGAGTTAAATACCATCCTATTTACCTCTGCCCAATCATATACTTTGTTAAGGTCTCTTTGTAGAGCGTTCCTATCTTCATCACAAGTAATTTCTCTACTTATTCTTGTGTCATCAGCGAAACTACTCACTACCGAATCCTTAACATTACTGTCTATGTCTTCAATCATAATAACAAACAATGTTGCAGCTAGCACCGTACCTTGTGGCACACCGGATATTACCTTGGTTTCATCCGATTTCTCATCGTTTGCAATAACTATCTGTTTTCTGTTGTGTAAAAAATTCTTTTAACCATCTTCCTTCTTTATCTACGATATTGTGTTTTCTAATTTTCTTTGCTAATATATTATGGTCTACTTTGTCAAAAGCTTTTGCAAAGTCTAGATAAACCACATCTGTTTCATTTCCGCTTTTCATATTTTTGAATATGTTCTCACGGTGGACTAACAGTTGGGTTTGTGTACTTTTTCCGGGGTACGAAACCGTGTTGTCCTATATTAAACAAAATTATTTTTTATTAAATGTTTCATAATATTTTTCTTCATTACCCTTTCATACACTTTCATAATATGTGATGTTAGACTCACAGGCCTATAATTACTTGCCTCTAGTCTTGATCCACTTTTGAAAGTAGGGTGATATATGCTAATTTGTGCTCATCATAAATCTTGCCTGTATCTACACTTTGTCTTAATAATATTGCAAGTGGCTTTGCGATAGAATGAACTACTTTCTTTAACAAAATAGCAGGGACTCCATCCGGCCCTGCAGCAGCTCCATTTTTAATTTCATTAATTGCCTGCACAATATCAGCTTCATTAATTTCTATGTCAGCTAAATATTCACTATTTTCGTCCCTTACTTCTATATCATTATCTTCATTATCTATTCTAGGGTGAATTCTCTCTTATATCGTTCTGCCAGTATGTTGCAAATTTCCTTTTTTTCATTCGTTAATCTCCCTTCAATTCTCAGAGGGCCTATTTCTATTCTTCTTTTACTCATCTCTTCGCATATGAGTATAATAGTTTGGGGTTTTTGCTTGATATTTAATAGGGTTTTTTTCTTCCAAGTCCCGTTTTTTCATTTTCTTTTTGATTGTATAATCTTTTGTTCTGCATTTTCTATCTTACTTTTTAGTTCTATAACTTTTCCATGCATTTTTTTCTTTTGCAAGACCACTTTTTTCCACTTTCTGATTTTCTGGAACAAGATCCTTCTGTCTCTTGGTATGCATGAATGATGTTTACTTTTCTTCTTCGGTATATATTTATCCACTATTTTTCTCCATAATATATATATCTCCGTTATTTACCCTTATGTCATCACTTACGAAAATGTTATCCCAATCTTTGTTTAATTCTTCATTAATTTCTGACCATTTTATATTTTACTGTAGAAGTTGTATTTTCCATATCCTTCCCACTTTTTCATTTCTTGCTTATC
>NC_061094.1:38644854-38652354 GCF_015104395.2 Macrobrachium nipponense
AGGATTAGATACTTTTACGTGGTAGGAACCAATTGGTCACCTAGCAACGGGACCTACATCTTATGTGGGATCCGAACCACATTATATGGAGAAATGAATTTCTATCACCAGAAATAAATTCCTCTGATTCCACGTTGGGCGCGCCGAGAATCGAACTTCGTCCCACCGGATTGGTAGCCGAGCGCGAAAACCACTCGTTCAACGAGGAACTGTTGATTTGAGGAAAATACCGGCCATAGGAAATACCGGCCATATGCCAGGTAACCTTGTAGCAGCTGACAGGAGACACACTGCACATTATCCTGTAAGGATCATCAGTTCGTTGGATACTCTGCCAAATGATATTTTCCCATCTTGGGACAGACTTTGAAAGTACTATATCCCCGTTTGTATTTCGTCTGATTCGTTTAACCTCCGATATTTTGGGATTAAGGTCTGGTCGTTTCCTGCTAATTCTTGTTTCTTAGTTGCGGCGGCTGGATCACGTGAATTATGATGTCTATTACTTTTGGAATTAGCTGCATAATTTGCATTTGGAAAGAGTCCTTGAAGCATGGGGAGATTTCTCTCTCTCTCTCTCTCTCTCTCTCTCTCTCTCTCTCTCTCTCTCTCTCTTAAAAACTAACGCAAATAAAAAAGAATATGACAAGGATACGGTAGACAGGAAGACTGCGGTCCAGACAGCCAAATAAGAAGAGGAAGAAGAAGAAAAGACGAATGGGTGATATTTAAGAGGGGCTGGCGAGTCTTATTTGTCCTACTTGGCCGGTGCTCGGGTTCCCACACAAAGCCGCAACACTTCATCCAATGACGTCAGTCAGATGTGCAGATTTCCAGGAAGTGGAAGTCGCGTTGTAGTAGTTTTTTTTTTCTCCCTTACAAAAATACACAAGAACGAAAATGGTGTTGGGGACTTCTTCCCATAAAGCTCTACACATTGAATCATCCTCTCTTTTGCTCTCTGCTGACTGGGACATGATTTCTGCCAATTTAGAGAAAGCCGATTGTGTTTTCCGGTGGACGTCAGCCAAGGGCTCCTGATCAACAAGGTTTCGTAGACAAGCCAAGATAAATTACTCCCGGAGCTACGTGGCTCGCTCTGTTGTAACAGGAAGTATAGAGCACTGAAAGATCTTTCTTGAAATACTATCTAATTATTATTAGTACTAAAACCCAATTTTTTTTTTTATTAGTAACAATTATAATGATGGCTGGGTGACAGCATTGTTTGAAGGCCATGCAGTGTATATGTACTAAACTAACATTACCATACTCTAACCTAACCTTGTCACCTGAATTCCTATGATTAACTTCAAGCCTTCACACAAAGTAATTGATGTTTGTCACCAGAATTACACTCAGCCTTACCCTGTAATAATGCTTATTATTATTATTATTATTATTATTATATTATTATTATTATTATTCAGCGTCGTTTTTACAACAGTTATACCAATTGAGAAAATTATTATTATTATTATTATTATTATTATTATATTATTATTATTAATTGCGTGTTATATATGCAAGAGTTATGCCCATTGAGGAAATTTTGTCAAGCCATTGCCTGTAAATACAATTCATACAAATGAAAAACTTTTTTTTTTTTCAAGGGAACACAGACACTGATAATTAATTAATGTAATGTTGTATGTACATAATTATATAAATGTTAATATTTTTTCCAATTTGAACCAGCAAATAGTGAAAGAAAACTAATGGACATAAAAGAAGAAATAAAGATTTCATGTGGAATCGACGTCTGAGGAGGCGGTGATGGATTACTAGGTATCATTTTGCAAACTCAACTTGCCACTTGCCTCTCTCTCTCTCTCTCTCTCTCTCTCTCTCTCTCTCTCATTCTATATTAACACATTCTTTTCTCTCCCTCTCTTCCCCAACGCAAGATGGCTACTCGTAGTAGCCATCTTGCTTGGTGAGACGTACCCGCGTGAAGTCATAATCAACAGATATCACAAGTTTAACATACGACTAGAATTTGATTGAAATATCTAGAAGTGTTCGTGAACTATCGGTGATAAGATTAGTGTGTAAAACTTGTGAAAATAGTAGGGATATAAAGCGTCTTCTAAGTTAGTTTTATCAAGTGCTAATACTATAAATCAGAACAGATGGCAAGTAAGTTCCAACTGCGGGAAGAGGTGGCGTAATTTGGCGTGTTTAGCAGATTCGCAATACGATGAGGTAGCACCCAGGAAGGGAACTGGCATTTCTCATCTATGAAATCAGCAACAGTCCTAACCAAAAAGATAACAAAAGCATTCATAGATATATTAGAAGGATATAATCCTTCAACTGGAACAAATCTAATGAAAACACGTCTTGAAAATAATTGAAGAAGTTCCAAATAAAATCCAAGTGGTCAAGAGACTCATAAAGAAATATACATAAACCAACATATTCCGACAAAGAAAAAGTGAATAAGGTGAATCTTGTGAATATCCTAATTGATGCATTAGGAAAAAGGAATGCCAAAAGCATGCAAACTGTGTAAGGTTGGTATAGCATAGTCAATCCACAAAACCTAATCAGAAATGTGCTGCAATGCAACATTCCGACCCATCCACAGTGTGCTGAGGTAATACAAGATTTGAGAAAAAGATACAAGAATTTTTTTGTTTCAACATGTCTAATCATGGATAGACAAGTGTAATTAAATCAAGATTGAATGTACAAATAGTTGAGGATGAAGAAGAAGAGGAAGAGAAGAAGAAGAAGAAAAAGAAGAAGAGGAAAACGGAAGAGAAGTAAACAAAAATGAAATGACAGAAAAAAAATAAGGAAAACAAGAACAAGATAAAAGTATGGATGCAGAGATACTCATTGATACTACATATGAGGCAATAAAGCAGCATACCTACGAAGAAATAAATTACGATATGACAACAGAAAGCAAATCCCGAAGAGGCTCTACCAAGATCTATAACATGACGGGAAAGAGGAAAAATAGACAAGAAAGACAAAATCTGCAACCTTTTGAAAAGAGGGAATTGCAGAAAAATTTGGATTTAAAGAAAAGAGGTTTTACCCTACCAAACATCCTAAGATATGTCAAAACTATTGAAATATATGGTAAATGTGCATACTTAGATGGATATGGGGATGATTGCAGAGATCTGCATCCAAAAAATATGTAAAAAACCTAAAAGAAGGAAAAGGATGTAAGTTCGACAAAAAATGCAAATATATGCACCCTGTAGCCATGAATCATAATCAAATAAATAACCAACCAAGTAATAAAATCCAAAATAAGAAAGAAACAAATAAAGAGAGAATCAAGAATATCAGGTAAAAGAGAAAAGCAAACCACAATGAGATATGCAGAGGTGTCAGCAAAAAAATTTCAAAGCATCAGCGTCCGAAATTCTACTCAAGAGATAATAACTGTATTTATTATGCAAGAGGATATTGCAGAAACGGAGAAATTGCAGATTCAGACACAAAATTAATAATTATGATGAAGGAAGATCAAATATTATGGAAAAGTTGGATTTTTTAATGTCAGAATTTCTGGAAATGAAAAAAAGAACAACATACCAGAACAGGAAAGAGACATGGGAAAATCCTTATTACTACCAGTATTAAATGAAGGAGAAAACAAACGCAAACCATCATAGTGATGAATGCGCAGGGTTTTAGTTACGAGTAACTCAAAAAGAAAAATAGAGTACTTAAAAGAAACTAACCAAAATGAAAAGAAAATAGATATAATGAATATCTAGTGAAACCTGGTTTACCCAAGAGACTGGGGAATGATGATCAAATAAAAGGGTTCCAAACTTATAGATCAGATAGAAAAAATAGGAATCAAGGGGGAACCGCAATATATGGGAAAGACAAAAAACAAGGAAAAATATATGAGAAATATAGTAACCTCAGAATGTGAAACTAATAGCGGTAGAATTTGAATCTGAAAAATTGATGAACATAGTAATATATAGACCTCCTAATACTAAAGAGTTTGACTTAATAATTGAAAAACAAATTGGATGATATATGTAGAAATCACAAGGACTGACTATTCTCCTATCTGGTGACTTCAAACTTTCCTTTCGTAGAATGGAAAGAACGAATAGGAGATTGTGGGTGTACTCTATTATACATATAAAAAAAGAGAGTAATTAGTAGTGCAGAAGATAAGAGGCAATTTGAAAAGCTATTAGATATGCTACTAGAATACAACATTCAACAAATAAATCACCTGCCAACAAGAAAGGAAATACTTTAGACCTAGTATTTGTGAACGAGATGAATTATGTTAAAGAAATAATAGTTTATAATGCGAGTATTTCAGACCATAATGTCATAGAATTAACAGTTCATTCCAAAGCAGTGAAAATAGAGATAAGCAAGAAATGAAAAAGTGGGAAGGAATATGGAAAATACAACTTCTACAGTAAAAATATAAAATGGTCAGAAATTAATGAAGAATTAAACAAAGATTGGGATAACATTTTTCGTAAGGGATGACATAATGGGTAAATACGGAGATATTATATAAAATATTGGAGATAATAGTGGAAAAAATATATACCGAAGAAGAAAAGTAAACATCATTCATGCATACAAGAGACAGAAGGATC
Organism: Macrobrachium nipponense; assembly: GCF_015104395.2. Lineage (NCBI taxonomy): Eukaryota > Metazoa > Arthropoda > Malacostraca > Decapoda > Palaemonidae > Macrobrachium > Macrobrachium nipponense. The sequence continues at coordinate 38,649,459 of NC_061094.1, forward strand.
TTGTTCCAGAAAATCAGAAAGTGGAAAAAAGGTCTTGCAAAAGAAAAAAATGCATGGAAAGTTATAGAACTAAAAAGTAAGATAGGAAAATGCAGAACAAAAGATTATACAATCAAACGAACAAATGAAAAACGGGACTTGGAAGAAAAAACCCTATTAAATATCAGCAAAACCCCAAACTATTATACTCATATGCGAAGAAGATGAATAAAAGAAGAATAGAAATAGGCCTCTGAGAATTGAATTGAGATTATTAACGAATGAAAAAAAGGAAATTTTAAGGGGCAATTTGCAACATACTGGCGAACGATATAAGAGAGAATTCACCCCTAGAATAGATAATGAAGATAATGATATAGAAGTAAGGGATGAAAAATAGTGAATATTTAGCTGACATAGATATTAATGAAGCTGATTATTGTGCAGGCTATTAATGAAATTAAAAATGGAGCTGCTGCAGGGCCTGATGGAATTCCTGCTATTTTGTTAAAGAAAGTAGTTCATTCTATCGCAAAGCCACTTGCAATATTATTAAGACAAAGTGTAGATACAGGCAAGATATATGATGAGCACAAATTAGCATATATTACCCCTACTTTCAAAAGTGGATCAAGACTAGAGGCAAGTAATTATAGGCCTGTGAGTCTAACATCACATATTATGAAAGAGTATGAAAGGGTAATGAAGAAAAATATTATGAAACATTTAATAAAAAATAATTTTGTTTAATAAAGGACACATGGTTTCGTACCCGGAAAAAGTACACAAACCCAACTGTTAGTTCCACCGTGAAAACATATTCAAAAATATGAAAAGCGGAAATGAAACAGATGTGGTTTATTTAGACTTTGCAAAAGCTTTTGATAAAGTAGACCATAATATATTAGCGAAGAAAATTAGAAAACACAATATCGTGGATAAAGTAGGAAGATGGTTAAAAGAATTTTTACACAACAGAAAACAGATAGTTATTGCAAACGACGAGGAAATCGGATGAAGCCAAGGTAATATCCGGTGTGCCGCAAGGTACGGTGTTAGCTGCAATACTGTTTGTTTATTATGATTGAAGACATAGACAATAATGTTAAGGATTCGGTAGTGAGTAGTTTCGCAGATGACACAAGAATAAGTAGAGAAATTACTTGTGATGAGATAGGAACGCTCTACAAAGAGACCTTAACAAAGTATATGATTGGGCAGAGGTAAATAGGATGGTATTTAACTCTGATAAATTTGAATCAATAAATTATGGAGACAGAGAAAGAAAGCTATATGCATATAAGGGACCTAATAATGAGACCATCACAAATAAGGAAGCAGTTAAAGACCTTGGTGTGATGATGAATAGGAACATGTTATGCAATGATCAAATAGCAACTCTGTTGGCAAATGTAAAGCAAAATGGGAATGTTGTTACGGCACTTCAAAACAAGAAAAGCTGAACACAGATTATGCTTTATAAAACATATGTTCGTATCCCGTCCACTTGAATATTGCAATATGATATGGTACCCACACTATCAAAAGGATATTGCACAAATAGAGAGTGTACAAAGGTCCTTTACAGCTAGAATAGAAGAAGTTAAGGACCTAGACTACTGGGAAAGACTACAATTCTTAAAATTATATAGTCTAGAAAGGAGAAGAACGCTACATGATAATTCAGGCATGGAAACAGATAGAAGGAAATAGCAGAAAATATCATGGAACTAAAAATATCAGAAAGAGCAAGCAGAGGTAGATTAATAGTGCCCAAAACTATACCAGGAAAAATAAGGAAAGCACACAGGACATTAATCCACTACGCACCAGCATCGATAATGCAGCGTCTATTCAATGCGTTGCCAGCTCATCTGAGGAATATATCAGGAGTGAGCGTAGATGTGTTTAAGAATAAGCTCGACAAATATCTAAACTGCATCCCAGACCATCCAAGATTGGAAGATGCAAAATATACCGGAAGAAATACTAGCAACTCTCTGGTATAGACATTTGGTAGACATTAGGGAGGTGCCTCACACTGAGGGACCTGGGGCAACCCGAACAAGATGTAAGGTCTGTAAGGTCTGTAAGGTCTCTCTCTCTCTCTCTCTCTCTCTCTCTCTCTCTCTCTCTCTCTCTCTCATTCTTTATTGCACATTTTTCTCTCCCTCTCTTCCCCTCCGCCCTCTCTCTCTCTCTCTCTCTCTCTCTCTCTCTCTCTCTCTCTCTCTCATTCTTTATTAGCACATTCTTTTTTCTCCTCTCTTCCTCTCCGCCTTCTCTCTCTCTCATTTCTTTATTAGCACATTCTTTTCTCCCCCTCTCTCTCTCCCTCTTCCTCCCCCGCCCTTCGCTCTCTCTCTCTCTCTCTCTCTCTCTCTCTCCCATCGTTATTAGCACATTTCTATTTCTCCTCTCTCTCCCTCCTTCCTCTCCTCTCTCTCTCTCTCTCTCTCTCTCTCTCTCTCTCTCTCTCTCTCTCCCCATTCTTTATTAGCACATTCTTTCTCCCTCTCTCTCTCTCTCTTCCTCTCCTCCTCTCTCTCTCTCTCTCTCTCTCTCTCTCTCTCTCCCTCTCTCTCTTTCATTCTTTAATTAAGCCCATTCTTTTCTCTCCCTCTCCCCCCCCCCCCTCTCTCTCTCAATCTCCCCTTCTTTTTATTCGCACTATCTTTTCTCCCTCTCACGCTCTCTTCCTTCTCTCTCTTCGTTCCCTCTCTCTCGTCTCTCTCTCTCTTCTCTCTCCCTCTCTCTCTCTCTCTCTCTCTTTATTAACACATTTCTTTTCCTCTCCCTATCTTTTCCCCCCCTTCCCCCCCCTCTTCTCACTCACTCTCCCCATTCTTTATTAGCACATTCTTTCTCCCCCCCCCCCTCTCTCTCTCTCTCTCTCGCTCATTCTTTATTAGTACTT
>NC_061094.1:38657354-38668822 GCF_015104395.2 Macrobrachium nipponense
ACAATGACGGGAAAGAGGAAAAAATAGACAAGAAAGACAAAATCTGCAACCTTTTGAAAAGAGGGAATTGCAGATTTGGAGAAAGATGTTACTACAAAACATCCTAAGATATGTCAAAACTATGAAATATATGGTAAATGTGCATACTTAGATGGATATGGGGATGATTGCAGAGATCTGCATCCAAAAAATAAATGTAAAAACCTAAAAGAAGGAAAAGGATGTAAGTTCGACAAAAAATGCAAATATATGCACCCTGTAGCCATGAATCATAATCAAATAAATAACCAACCAAGTAACTAAAATCCAAAATAAGAAAGAAACAAATAAAGAGAGAAATCAAGAATATCAGGTAAAAGAGAAAAGCAAACCACCAATGAGATATGCAGAGGTGTCAGCAAAAAATTTCAAAGCATCAGCTCCGAAATTCTACTCAAGAGATAATAACTGTATTTATTATGCAAGAGGATATTGCAGAAACGGAGAAAATTGCAGATTCAGACAAAATGAATAATTATGATGAAGGAAGATCAAATATTATGGAAAAAGTTGGATTTTTTAATGTCAGAATTTCTGGAAATGAAAAAAAGAACAACATACCAGACCAGGAAAGAGACATGGGAAAATCCTTATTACTACCAGTATTAAATGAAGGAGAAAACACGCAAACCATCATAGTGATGAATGCGCAGGGTTTAGTTACGAGTAACTCAAAAAGAAAAATAGAGTACTTAGAAGAACTAACCCAAAATGAAAAGAAAATAGATATAATGATATAAGTGAAACCTGGTATTCCCAAGAGACTGGGAATGATGATCAAATAAAAGGGTTCCAAACTTATAGATCAGATAGAAAAAATAGGAATCAAGGGGGAACCGCAATATATGGGAAAGACAAAAAACAAGGAAAAATATATGAGAAATATAAGTAACTCAGGAATGTGAACTAATAGCGGTAGAATTTGAATCTGAAAAATTGATGAACATAGTAATATATAGACTAATACTAAAGAGTTTGACTTAATAATTGAAAAAAATTGGATGATATATGTAGAAATCACAAGGACTGGAACTATTCTCCTATCTGGTGACTTCAACTTTCCTTTCGTAGAATGGAAAGAACGAATAGGAGATTGTGGTACTTATACATATAAAAAAGAGAGTAATAGTAGTGCAGAAGATAAGAGGCAATTTGAAAAGCTATTAGATATGCTACTAGAATACAACATTCAACAAATAAATCACCTGCCAACAAGAAAGGAAAAATACTTTAGACCTAGTATTTGTGTGAACGAGATGAATTATGTTAAAGAAATAATAGTTTATAATGCGAGTATTTCAGACCATAATGTCATAGAATTTAACAGTTCATTCCAAAGCAAGTGAAAATAGAGATAAGCAAGAAATGAAAAAGTGGGAAGGATATGGAAAATACAACTTCTACAGTAAAAATATAAAATGGTCAGAAATTAATGAAGAATTAAACAAAGATTGGGATAACATTTTCGTAAGTGATGACATAAGGGTAAAATACGGAGATATTATATAAAATATTGGAGAAAATAGTGGAAAAACTATATACCGAAGAAGAAAAGCAAAAATCATTCATGCATACCAAGAGACAGAAGGATCTTGTTCCAGAAAATCAGAAAGTGGAAAAAAGGTCTTGCAAAAGAAAAAAATGCATGGAAAGTTATAGAACTAAAAAGTAAGATAGAAAATGCAGAACAAAAGATTATACAATCAAAAGAAAATGAAAAAACGGGACTTGGAAGAAAAAACCCTATTAAATATCAAGCAAAACCCCAAACTATTATACTCATATGCGAAGAAGATGAATACAAGAAGAATAGAAATAGGCCCCCTAAGATTGAAGGGAGATTAACGAATGAAAAAAAAGGAAATTTGCAACATACTGGCAGAACGATATAAGAGAGAATTCACCCCTAGAATAGATAATGAGATAATGATATAGAAGTAAGGGATGAAAATAGTGAATATTTAGCTGACATAGATATTAATGAAGCTGATATTGTGCAGGCTATTAATGAAATTAAAAATGGAGCTGCTGCAGGGCCTGATGGAATTCCTGCTATTTTGTTAAAGAAAGTAGTTCATTCTATCGCAAAGCCACTTGCAATATTATTAAGACAAAGTGTAGATACAGGCAAGATTTATGATGAGCACAAATTAGCATATATTACCCCTACTTTCAAAACGTGGATCAAGACTAGAGGCAAGTAATTATAGGCCTGTGAGTCTAACATCACATATTATGAAAGTGTATGAAAGGGTAATGAAGAAAAATATTATGAAACATTTAATAAAAAATAATTTGTTTAATAAAGGACAACATGGTTTCGTACCCGGAAAAAGTACACAAACCCAACTGTTAGTCCACCGTGAGAACATATTCAAAAATATGAAAAGCGGAAAATGAAACAGATGTGGTTTATTTTAGACTTTGCAAAAGCTTTTGATAAAGTAGACCATAATATATTAGCGAAGAAAATTAGAAAACACAATATCGTTGGATAAAATAGGAAGATGGTTAAAAGAATTTTTTACACAACAGAAAACAGATAGTTATTGCAAAACGACGAGAAATCGGATGAAGCCAAGGTAATATCCGGTGTGCCGCAAGGTACGGTGTTAGCTGCAATACTGTTTGTTATTATGATTGAAGACATAGACAATAATATTAAGGATTCGGTAGTGAGTAGTTTCGCAGATGACACAAGAATAAGTAGAGAAATTACTTGTGATGAAGATAGGAAACGCTCTACAAAGAGACCTAACAAAGTATATGATTGGGCAGAGGTAAATAGGATGGTATTTAACTCTGATAAATTTGAATCAATAAATTATGGAGACAGAGAAAGAAAGCTATATGCATATAAGGGACCTAATAATGAGACCATCCCCACAAATAAGGAAGCAGTTAAAGACCTTGGTGTGATGATGAATGAGAAAATGTTATGCAACTGATCAAATAGCAACTCTGTTGGCAAAATGTAAAGCAAAAATGGGAATGTTGTTACGGCACTTCAAAACAAGAAAAGCTGAACACATGATTATGCTTTATAAAACATATGTTCGTAGTCCACTTGAATATTGCAATATGATATGGTACCCACACTATCAAAAGGATATTGCACAAATAGAGAGTGTACAAAGGTCCTTTACAGCTAGAATAGAAGAAGTTAAGGACTAGACTACTGGGAAAGACTACAATTCTTAAAATTATATAGTCTAGAAAGGAGAAGAGAACGCTACATGATAATTCAGGCATGGAAACAGATAGAAGGAATAGCAGAAAATATCATGGAACTAAAAATATCAGAAAGAGCAAGCAGAGGTAGATTAATAGTGCCCAAAAAACTATACCAGGAAAAATAAGGAAAGCACACAGGACATTAATCCACTACGCACCAGCATCGATAATGCAGCGTCTATTCAATGCGTTGCCAGCTCATCTGAGGAATATATCAGGAGTGAGCGTAGATGTGTTAAGAAAGCTCGACAAATATCTAAACTGCATCCCAGACCATCCAAGATTGGAAGATGCAAAATATACCGGAAGATGTACTAGCAACTCTTGGTAGACATTAGAGGTGCCTCACATGAGGGACCTGGGCAAACCCGAACAAGATGTAAGGTCTGTAAGGTAAGGTCCCAGCGCTTGGCCTTTGGCTAAATTCTAGATTCTGTTTTTATTCTCAGTAATTGTATGAAAATGGATAGGATTTTTTATGAATAAACTCCGAAGTCTTTGTCGTTGTCATTTTGAGGTCCGTAGCATCCGTACTTAACCAACCACTTTGCTTTTATCTCTAAGAAGTTAAGTATATCTTAGTTCATCAGAACCACTGAGCTGATTAAGAGCTCTCCTAGGGCTGGCCGAAGCATTAGATATTTTTTACGTGGCTAGGAACCAATTGGTCACCTAGCAACGGGAAACTACAGCTTATTTTGGGATCCGAACCACATTGTATCGATAAATGAATTTCTATCACCAGAAATTAAATTCCTCTGATTCCGCGTTGGCCGAGCCGAGAATCGAACTTCTGACCACCGGATTGGCAGCCGGGCGCGAAAACCACACGTCCAGCGAGGAACTACTTTCAACTCTAGGCAGACGGGGTTTACTCTAATTATTGCAATTAGTTTACGTTAAATTGAATATAACCGTCCTGTTTTCGCCTTATTCTCTACCTGCAGGCTGCCCATTTTTTTTAGATAACGTGTAGCACATGTCGTGGGAGATGGAGAAAATGATTGGTGCAAGGATGGGGCACCCAAAGACTGTTTACTCACAATAAGACAAGAAGCGTGAGGGGATCTCTCTCTCTCTCTCTCCTCACTCTCTCTCTCTCTCTCTCTCTCTCTCTCGAATAATGTAAAAGGTAGTCGTTTTGTTACTTCTCGAAAATAGTATTAAATAAAGGTAAATCATTTTGGTAGTTTCTCAGAAAATATTTGTAAAAAGGCTAGTCATTTTGGTACTTCTAGAAAATAAAATGTAAAAGGTAGTCATTTTTATAGAATTAAATGTCTTTCACTCCTTATATACATACATGCATGAGAACAGTTCTTAGCCTGATATCTTCCACGGTAAGAGAGCTTGTTTCGTCGCTTGGTTTTTCTTAGGATACTGTATTAATTTAAATACGATTTTTTTTACCCCTAGTGCCCTTCGAAGTTCTGTTAGGTTAATGTTCTTCCTTAGTCCAAGAGTCGTGCTCGGTCTTTGTCTAAGCTGTTAAACGGTAATCGAACTAGATTTCACTGGTAAAAACCATCGCGTTTTCTTATAATAATAAGATTACCAAGTATTCTAGAGAGATTCACGGCCGAGCGAAGGATCGTAGTTCTCACATGAAAGCGAAAAAAAGAGGAAAAAATGACTTTAATCGTAATATCTAAACCGTTGCAATTCAACAGATTCTCCCATTTTACGGCCTTAATGACGAAGAACAATAGGAACGAGTTAATTTCGCCGTCTCTTTTCGCAGGTAATTACGACTAATGGAAGTCATTTATCGTCGCTGCCTCTGCAATTAAACTAACCGTTTTAGTCCCATGGCTCCTGTCGGGGCGTCTGGTGTGGACGAAGCTTGAAAGAGGCCGTTTCATGGGCGACATCCTTAGTTGGGTCTTGCTTGCAGTCGTTTTCCAAGTTTCACTTTGTTAAGAACGCGTTCATTTTTTTTATTGATCCCATTAACATATTTATGAATTCTTGGATTATATTTTTTATTTTTCATTATTATCTTCTTGTATGAATAGCCTTAGAGTATTGTGTGACAAGAATGCATTTGTTTTTTTATTCGACTATGTAACTCACAAGATGTTTATAGCACATGCATATTTATTCATTATGGATTTATAATGGTGTTATATATCACAATTATAACCATCGCTAGATGCAATTGCGGTTACATTTAGTCTTCCGTTTGAATAGTCTTCTTGTAAGATGATACTTGCTATGGTAACAAATGGCCATTGAAATAAACAACCAGAAACTGGCTGATAGTTAATCTCTGACAGTTTATGTTTTCGTTGCCATGGCAACGAGAAGCTGTCGTTCAAGCTAGTGACGAGAATTACGTCGATTAATTCACGAATTGCTGGCTTAGGATTCGTTGCATCTTCGAATATGAACTATCAAGAAGTAAGAAGTGGATGAAAGAACAGTATGATACTCGTAGACACGAAAGCCTGTATGGGCCTAACCAGTGTTCACGAATCTTCTCTCTCTCTCTCTCTCTCTCTCTCTCTCTCTCTCTCTCTCTCTAGTATAAATTTTAGCCATGCATCAGTTCCATGAGGATTGAGATTTTTTTCTATATATAAAATTATGTATAACCAGTAATTATAGAATTAAATGTCTCTTGATATTTCCCCAAAAGAAGAACAGTATCTCTCTCTCTCTCTCTCTCTCTCTCTCTCTCTCTCAGTTACCTATTATCCTTTGAGCGTCGTATCTTTCAGCGCTGCGCGACCGCCGTCGAGTATCCGACACCGATACTTGTCGCACCAGCCTGTTGTTGTTGTTATTGTTGTTGCTGCTTACTGCTTCCGCTGCCACCTACCGGAATTCCCGCCATTCCCGCTGCCGCCGCCGCCGCCACCACCCCGCCGCCGCTTCCACGCCGCTCCGCCGCTGCCACTGCTGCTGCTACTTCTGCTGCTACTGCTGCTGCTGCTGTTGCCGCCATCGCCGTCGCTGTTGTTGGCGGTGCTGCTGCTGCTGCTGCTGGTGCTGTTATTGGGAGGGCTGCTGTTGGCCCAGCCGCGCGACGCCGACCCGGAGTCGAAGCTGCTCTGGCCTCTCAGGTACTTGGCGCGAGTGTGGCAATGACGGCACTTTCCTGCAGGAGAGCGGAGGCGATTAGGCAAGTAGGGTGGGAGAGGGCGGTTGGGGGGGTTGGGGGGTTGGGGGGAGGGGGGGATGGGGCCGCATTGGGCGAGGAGGATGATGAGGTCAAGGGCGGAAATTGGTTCCTTTCCAATGCATTTGATTGTTCCTTATATATAGACAGATACATACATACATGTATTATATATATACTATATATATATATATATATATATATATATATACGTATATATATATATATATATATATATATATATATATATATATATATATATATATATATATGTGTGTGTGTGTGTGTGTGGTGTGTGTGTGTGTGTGTGTGTGTGTGTGTGTATTCAAACACTATAGAGTAATCGTATTGGGTCTAGGAATCGGTTTGCACTTTACTTATGTTTTTTTAAAATTAACAGCAAAGATATGAATTTAGGACTTGAGGAAAGCATTTGATGGTTCTTATTTTATATGTATATATATCATATATATATATATATATATATATATATATATATTTATTTTACTGTGTAGATGTGAAATTTGTCAATATAGGTAGATGTTGAGGATTGGGTCATTCCTAGGAAGCATTTGATTTTTTTTTTTTTAATATTTGACAGCAAAGACATGAAATTGGGTCACAACAGATATAGATGTTTGAGGATTTGGGTTTATTCTGAAGAAAAACATTTGATCGTACTTTTTCATATATATATATATATATATATATATATATATATATATATATATATATATATATATATAATATATATATACATATATATATATATTCAACAGGAAAGATATGAAATTGGGTGGGTCAGCAAAAATAGATGTACGGAGATTGGGCATCTGATTCAGAAAATTGGTTTAGTGGTATTGCATAGTCCCCGTTGAAAGGATGAATGATTTGATTTTTATTTTTTTTCCGTTTTTCTGAAAACAAATGAAGATCACAAGAGGATGCTAGAATTTATGCTATTTCTTTTCTTTACAGCACAGAAATGGAAATGGGGCGCAGATACATATAGTAGATATTATAAGAATAGGTCAATCCAGACGAAAAATCTGTTTTTCTGGGATTGTGAGGGTCCTATTACGACTTATAAAATATTTGATTTTTTTTTGTGAATATAAAGCAACTAAAGCTAAGAAGAGAATGCTAGATTTTATGCTTATGACATAAAAATACAGGTAACATTCAAAAATACCATTTGAAATTTTTGGTTTTGGTTTTAGATGTGTTTTTCTATCGCCAAAATGTTATAATCGTTTTGTTTACTGCAAGAGGGGGAGAGTTGTTTCATTATTGTTCCCGGTACATGTGATAATGGGTTTTCATAATTACCTGAATAGCATTCAGCTGTTTTTCCTAAATAACTTAATTTTGATTAGAATGGGGGGCTCTTGGAAACTTGAAAGTTTGATTCACTGTGAATGCCTTGGCAATGAAAGGAAATAAAACGATTTCACATATTTTTTTGTGTAATCCTGTTACACGCAAGTAAACAAAACTAAAACAGCAAAACCGAACCGAACCAAATCAGAACTTCGAAAAAGTCAAATAAAAAAAAGCAAAATTTTGAGGTATTGGAGTAGTCTGAAAAATAAGAAGTATTTGCTGTGTTCCACTTCCTAATACCATTTAGCTAACTTAGCTATTTTTGGTTTATCCTTGGCAGTTTTGATGCCTTTTGACCTTTGATTTTTAACCCGTGACAGTTATTTGGACTTTCAAACGCCCACCTTACGGACGGTCCGTCTGTGGGAACGAAACCATTGTGAAAAATAATATGTCGATTACACATCTCTACGGGCCGTCGTCTCTCTCCGCACAAACAAGCAACAGCGGCTCGGTATTGGCAATACATAAGCTGGCTCGAGAGACGAAAGCCCCGGGTGTTTGTGGCCTAACCCGTTATTTTGATATATTGCAGCAACCCAGTTATCTTTAGCTTATGTGTTGTTCTCGTGTTTGTGTTTGGCAGCATTATTGTTTTGTCATTCCAATTAAGTAGGTTTATGTTCGGGATCTCGCGTTTGGATTCGGTGGCCATGCCTTAGATCGACTTCGGCTGAAGATGATGGAGCGGTTATGACGGCATTTTCATTTTCTTATATTATTCACTAAAAATAGACAGAAGGATAAAGAGAAGGGCTGGGAGGGTTACGTGAACTCTTGCCGAATTCATTTATTGTTAGAGAACATTTCCTGCTTTTTAAAGAACATTTCATGCTTTTAAATGATAAATTATCATTGGGCATCGATTTTTTTTTTTTTTTGCCTAACTCTTAATTTGCATAAAAAATAGATAAGCATGAAAACTAATAATAGAAAATCTTTAGTAGTTTTTTTCAATGTTTCATCATTTTATTAACCTCATTGGCCTTCCTTCACCATTCATTTTTATCAAATTCCGTAAACGCAAGTATGTCCAATTATTCTTTTGTAATTGTTTTTGGATAAACAAACCTATTTAAAAGACAGATCGATATTTATAGTTATGTTTTTTAGGGTGACTGAAGATTTCGTAATTCACTCTTTCCTTTTCACTTGGTGTACTCGAGTCGATTTACTGGCATTTTACATCAAGGACTTTAATTAGATTTTGAATATCATCGGTTTTACTGATATTTTATCCAATTTTGTATTGCAGTATTTTGTAAGGTAATCAGTTCAAGTTTTAATAATTCTTGAAATGTGTACCTTTGAAAACTTTTAACACTAAAAACTGCTTTATAATCTTCATAATTTAAGGGCTGAAGCTTGTTTACAATTCTCGATCCCAAGTTTTTAGTACCAGAAAATAGTTGACGTTTTTGAGTGAGATTAAGTCTGTCGTTCCTTGTTTTTACTAGATAGAAAGTAATCTTAGTGGTTCTAAATGTTCAGTTGAATGTCTTCCTTGAATATTAACAATTGTAGCGTGCAGATGATACTAATTTCTTATATAGTGGTGAACGTGTACAACTAAACTCCTCTATGATCGTATTTTTATTCTATAGCATAATATTTGCTTCCAGTTAATCTTACTACGTTAATATAGCTTATATTACGTGAAACCTACTCAATATGGACGAGGGCTATTTTGAATACATACACACATTAAATATATATATATATATATATATATATATATATATATATATATTTATATGTAATTATATATATATATATATATATATATATATATATATATATATATATATATATATATAAAACTACATGGCATGCTTAGTCCAGTCGCTTTCAGCAATATGTAATATATATATATATATATATATATATATATATATATATATATATATATATATATATATATATATATATATTTAGTCTCTTCGCTTGGCGATAGACTTTTTTTGTGTTCTCCGTTACGACTGTCATTCGTAAGTATTTCTGGTTCCTCCCATCTCCGGGATATCTTAGTAGAGTGGTTCTTCTTCTAAAGGAGATGATTCAAACAGACAAGTTGAACAAAGATAACAACTTTATTCTGTAACTCCATACTAGGAGATGCAGCCTCGGTCGGAAGACCGATATGTTTGATGGTTGGCGCGGAACTGCCATTCTAGCATCGCGTCGATAGCGGAACATTAGCTATCTCAGCAATTCATATAAAAACATACGTAGTCCGCCGGCTCGGAAGTTACAAGTTTCCGGCGTAGGTTAACAGGTCAACCGCTTCCCATGGAAGTTGTTGTGCAAAGTTATCATAAACATAAAATGTTGACAAAAGCTCTGAGCTAGACCAGGCTACTGCAGACAGCGCATAGCGTAATCTAGATCTGCTTTGGTCACGTAGGACCTCCTAATGCCATGACCTCAGGTCATGGGTTTATATTTACAGATCTTGTAAATTGGACTGCTACCTATTCAAGCCTTGAATAACAAAAAAAAATTACTTTAAAACATTGTTTCATAGGAGCGTGCTCGTAACATACGTCTAGGTATAACATATAAGTGATTAATGCATAAAAAGGTTCTGTTACATACCCTTTTTTTTGACATATTCATAAAGAAAGATAAATGCATGGAAAATATAGATCCATGGTTTTGGTAATATAATGATTAGGTACCCCAAAATAATAAAAAGGTAAAAATCAAAGATTAACATGTATACATGATTAATATGATAATAGGTAACCTGATTAGAATAATGGGTTACTAAATAAATGATTATAGCATGATCATGGATAATTGTTAAAGAGTACTTGGTCACTCTTCGTAATAGATAAATATAATTGTACAATGGTATAATAGTATAACTCTGTAATCTGCAGAAATGCAATATATAGGCTGATATATTTTATTAGGTGCCCGAAAAATACCTTTAGGAATATTAATTGTAATGTATAATATTGGGCTATAAGTGTTTTATTAGGTGCCCGGGAGATACTTTAACTGTTCAAACAAATGCAAAGACTTGAGTCTTCTTGTCCTACATTTTTTGCCAGCATACGGACCGCTTTTCACACACAACACAATTCCAGACAATTCCCTAGGCACAAACTGAAGTGGCCAGGTTCAGGCGGCCCTAAACTCAAACGACTTGAGTTTAACGGGTACGTCATCTAGACGGGCCAATACGTTCCCTTGGAGATCCTTCTGTTTACGCCTCAGCCTACGCCAAGCAAAGATGTTGACGGCGATAACCAATATGGCCGTCACGCTGAGCACGGCTAGCAGAATGTAGTAGCGAAGATTTTCTCCACCTGCATAAGTCGGTGACGCGTGGGTCATCTCGGCCAGTTGCGTCAAACGATGAGCCACTCGCGCGTTGTATGGGAGAGGTAGTGACGGGATGATTGTGGATGCCAACCCAAGTGAGTTCGCAAAATACGCCATTCTCACGTATTATCGTGTTGACCCCTCTGACGGTGTAGTTTGTAGATGTCCCCGTACAACCATCGGCTGCTACGAAGATAGGGGCATGGGCGGTGTACTGTCCGGACACACTACGTCGAATCCGGCTTTATCATAACGGATCCAGGAAACCATTATTCATCCTGTAATTGAATTTATACCGTAAAAGGGATTTTTCCCCAGTCAACCTTCGCTTGTATGAGAGAGAGAGCCGTTTAGCACTATG
>NC_061094.1:38669322-38731822 GCF_015104395.2 Macrobrachium nipponense
ACAGCCATTCCAACACCACAGAAATATTTCAGGTGCACCTCCATAATTCCACACCGGTGGGTGGTTGGCCCTTGCCGACCTTCGACCATGACAAAGTTAGATACTCGATTGAGTTGTCTCGGTAAAATTAAGCCTATAAGAGCATTTTATTTGTGCCCACCCCGTCACGTCATTGTGTGTCTTTTTGATAGCTATAGTTTATTTATTAAATGTCATTTCAGTGATGGCTCAGGAATGATTTACAGTTTTAATGACCACCAACCAAATTGAGAATATTATGGATATATGTAATCTCGTTCTATTTGATATGCTTTTGAAACCAAAAATATACAGCCATGTTTACTAAATTATGATCAATCCATAGAGTACAAAATTCGAAGAATCTAGAATTTTGTAAACCACCCCAGCTGAGGAAAACCACCCCAGCTGAGGATTGACGCCATTATCAGGGTGGCTCGAGAGCAACCCTTAACCAACGCCGAGGCCATTTATGAGGACCTTGGATTAGAAGTGTCATCGATGACAGTACGACGCAGACTCCATGCTGCTGGGATTCATCACAGAACTCCAGGGACGAAGGAGCTCTTGACGGAACAACATAAGGCAGGAAGGCTTGATTTTGCCCAATGTCATGCTGATATTAAGGGTTTGGACTTTTGGGGCAGGGTCATCTTTACTAACGAGAAGTGCTTCTCGTCCACATCGCATGGGAAGCTGCATTGTTGGCGAACAAATAGAACTCTGTATGATAAGCAAAATCATTACTTGCATCAATTATCAATTGCATTCTTCTTTATATTAATTATTAATCTTCAGATTTTGTTCCACGGAAGTGGACTGTCAAAATATACAAAGGGAGTTAACAAAAATAAGAGTGCTATTTCTGAGATAAATATAAGGTAAGGGACAGTGGCATCATTTGCTCTTTTTCCTCCAATATAATATATTAAATAAATAATTACACAATAGAATTCTTTCAGTGTTGTTCATCACTGAGAATTTAAATTCTCCAAAGGTATATAATATATATATATATATATATATATATATATATATATATATATATATATATATGATGATTTATATTATACACCACCATTTTTTTCTCTCTTTCAGATATGAACCCCGTAACATCGTTGAGGTGGTTCGATCTGGCCATGTCACCTGCAACGTATGGGGCTGGGTGTGTCTGCATGGTATGGGTGATGTGTTCCGTATCGAGGGACGATTTACAGCAGCTAAGTATGTTGAGCTGCTGCAAACCACCTCCTTGCCTTCGTTACGAGAAAGGAATTTTCCCTTCACACTGCTCACGTTGTTCAAGAGTGGTTTGCCAGACAGGATAACCTGCTTCTTCTTGAAGGCCCGAGAAAAGGAAACAGATATGAATGTGATTGAAGGGGATATGTTAAGGACAGGCGGTTCAAGGAACACACGTTTACGAGTGCTCCTGTATTTCTCATATTTGAGCTTATCCCAGGGATTTACACTCGATTTTCTACTGATCCAGCAGTGCATAACAGTGATGTGACTTTAGTGCGGTGCTATGCAGTGCCTACGTGCTAAAACAGTGATGTAATTAGGTAAATTGATACACTCCTAATAGAAGAAGAGTCTTGGCCGGTAAACGAATATGCCATGAGGCGATTTGCCTCGGGGGTTTAGTGGCTAGCGGCGTCCCTCCCACTCTCTCCCTTGTCCACCCGCCTTCCCTCTCACCTCCCTTCCCCGGCTAAACAGTACTGCCAGTCAGCCCGCAAATAAAGCGGGTTCATTAAGATGGGGTTTTTAATACAAATGCTCTCAGGAGAAAGGACTCCCATAGGCCTGCATTTTTATTTTCAGCACCTTATGCAACCATGGAAATGGTTGGTAATGTTTTATTCAGGGATATGAAATTAAAGATTAGTGACATAAAAGGTGTTCAGAATATAAGTCGAAATAAGATTGTAGTAAAACTGATCTCAGCAGATATATTTACAGATGTTGTGAAGAATTTTGAGGATAAGGTTATCAAGATAAATGATACAGACTCAGTGAAGGTTGTGAATTTAAGTTCGCAAGTGTCATTTGTATCAATAAGGAACGCACCTTTCGAGATGGACGATCAAGTAATAATAGATATATTGAATAGGTATGGAAAGGTAGATCAGTTAAGGCATAACAAATACGCAGTTGGACCTTTCGAAGGTTACTCAGTGGCATTCGTACGGCAAAGATGAGGGTTAGAGAAAATATCCTTCATCAATTTATATTGGTGGCTACAATTTAACTTTTCTTTACAGTGGACAGAGAAGAAACGTGTTATAAGTGTGGCAAAGAAGGTCATTTTAGTGAAGGACTGCAATATAATCTAACTGAGAGAAATTACATTTTTAATGAAGGTGATTTTCCTGAAATACAAAGAAATGAAAAGAATACATCAATGTGAACAATAATGGAGGGGACGAAGAGCATGAAGGCAGAGCAAACGTCAGAACAGGAAGAGAGAGAAGAGGAAACTAGTCGTAGGAAACGTTCATTCAGACTTACTAAGTGATGAAAGCACGAGAACGCCCACTGAGACAAGGACTGAAGATGGACAAATGAACGAAGTGGAAACGCCTAAGGAAAAGACAAGACGACGAAGCAGCTGAAGGGTTAAGGAAAACCCTGTATCACCTGACGAAGGACTCATTATTTCGACAATAGAGCAGAAATCCACGCTGATGAGGCTGACATCGGAAAGGAATGGACTTTCAATTAAGCCAAGTACAAATGAAGAGGAGCCAATCAAAGAAGTGGAGAATGAAATTCAGGAACATGAAGCAAACGAAAGAAGTAACATTGAATATGACGAAGAACATACAATAGACAGTGTTTTAAATTTTGGAAACATGAGTGAAGACGGAATGTGGCAAGCTACAATTAGTGACGAACCAAGTACAGGCATTCGTTCTGAGGTTAACCAAGGATAGTGGTGTGTGCTCTCCGAGCCGAACATGGATTGAAGTAAATCAGTGCTCGATGAACCAAAAGTAGTTCTGAAGATGAGACAAGTCAATTGCCTGTGAATAAACGTTTTAAATTAGATGAAAGATGAAGAGATTCCTTCTTATATTTGGAGCCTTCACTTACTAAATTTAGCAACTATTAATGTTAATGGTCTATGTATGGATCATAAGCAGATTAAATTGATTGATTTATGTATTTTTATCATTTGGATGTAATATTTGTGCAAGAACATAATGTCAAAGAAATATCGCAACTTGAGTATGTTGAAAAGCATTGCGATATCATACTGAATCCAACTTTCTTGCTGAAGGGAGGCACAGCTATCCTTTTCAATAAAAAGTCAAGAGTGAAGGTTCTGAATCATGAGATGGATGTAAAGGGTCAAATAATCAGTGTAAAAAGTTCCTATAAAGGAACAGATTTCGATTAGTAAATGTATATGGCCCTTCTGGGACAAATAAGAAAAAGGAAAGGGAGGAATTGTCTTAAATGTTATGCTGTATTACTTGAGAAACAATTTACGAAATGTGATCATAGGGGGCGATTGGAACAGTATAACAAGTAAGAGAGATTGTTCTAACTATGATAACCATATTAGTTCTGAAGCTCTTCAAAAGTTGAAAAATGATTTGCAGCTGAGAGATGTGTGGCTCTTAACAAATCGTTTGATAGAGTATACGTATATAAGGCATAACTATGGCTCTAGGATTGATCGTATATATGTACGAGATCTGAGAAATAATGTAACTGAATCTGAAAAAATATACCATTGAGTTGGTCTGATCATAATTCTGTTAGGGTTAAGATTAAGATGGACAATGAAGTATTAGTATTGGCAAGGGATACTGGAACTTGAATACAAATATACTAAGTAACTCTATAACAATGGAAACTTTACTCATTTTTGGGGGAATTTGAAATTTGGGAAAAAAATAGGTGATTTACAATTTCATTCAACTTTTAGATTGGTGGAATTATGCAAAGGGTCAACTTAGACTCTTTTTCGTTAAAATCTCAAAAACTATTAATCAGGAGAGATTTGGGTTACTGATTTGCTGAAAACAGAATTAAGGAGAAATTATTGGATCCATTCTGCCAACTGCAATAGTTTTTTCAAAAAATAGAGGAACTTAAAGAAAGAATAAATCTGATTGAAAGATGAAATATGTGAAGGGGTTAAGATAAGAGCTAGAATTGATGAAAGAATGAATGGTGAAAAAATATCTACTATTTGATAGGAAAAGAAAAGAATGTGAAAACTAGTATCGTTAAACTTTGTGAAAAGGAGGGTGTATATGTATCAGATACAAAGTCTATACAAAGGAATATATTTGAGTTTTATACAAATCTATACAAAGAAGAAGCTGTTGACTCTGAATTAAAATATAAATTTCTTGAAACTATGAACGCTGTCATAGATGACGACATGAATTTGACCCTGAGGCTGTAAGTAACAGAGAAAGAGGTTTGGAAAGCTATAATGTGGGAATGCAAATGGGAAATGCCCTGGTATGGATGGATTAGCTATCGAATTCTACAAACTATGTGGAGTATTATAAAAAACGAATTTCTGAAAGTACTGAGATATACATTTACTAAATTTGAAATGTGGAAAGACTCAAATAAGGGAATTATTAAGCTTGTACCAAAGGATGGAGATAAGTGTGATCTTAATAACTGGAGACCTATAACCATGTTAAACGTAGATTACAAAATTATAGCAAAGGTTGTGGCAAACAGATTAAAGTCAATGCTTTCAACATTCGTATCAAAGGAACAGTTCTGTGCTGTCCCTGGAAGGTCAATAAATAATTGTAACACATTGTTAAGGGATATAATACTACTTGAATAATGAGAAGCCAGCTGCCCTAATAAACCTAGATTGGTACAAAGCATTCGACAGGATTAATCTGGACTTTCTCTTTGAGATACTGTCCAAACTTGATTTCCTTAGATTTTTGTAAACTTAATTAAAATGCTTTATAAGGATGCCAAAAGTTGCATATCCACAAATGGCCATATATCTGACACATTTCCTATAAGAAAGTCTGTTCGACAGGGTTGCCCATTATCAATGATTTTATTTGTTATAGCTCAAGAACCATTGTACAGAATGCTGAAGCTAAAGTTGAAGGAATTTTCTCCAGACTTTCCAAATGGGTTACAAAAACTGTTGTTGTTGGCTTTGCTGATGATAGCACTATTATTGTAAAAAAATAAATTAAAAGGTATTAAGAAAGCTTCACGGGTCATTAGTGAGTATGAAGAAGCAAGTGGAGCGAGACTTAACAAAAAGAAACATACCTGGTGGGAATTGGATCATGGAAAGATAAAGTTGACTGGCCAGAAACCGGGATAGAAAGGAAAATGGACAGTTTTAAAATCCTAGGTATAATCCATAATAATGATTATGAACATCTGTACGGTTGAACTGGGAAAAACACCAAAGACAATATTTTGAAAATGTTAGGGCCACTTTATAACGAAGACTAACTTTATTCCAAAAGAGTGTACTAGTGAATGTAACTGTACTATTCCAAGGCATGTATATTTCCCAGGTGTATCCAGTTCCAGCTGATGTTGGTAGATGTATAGAAAGTGTATTTTCAAATATTTGTGGAATGGGAATTATCAGCCCATCAAAAAGGAAAACCATGTACCTCCTAAAGAGTCAAGGAGGATGCTTTGGGGATTGTAAATCTAACTGTGAAAGCAAATTGCATGCTTTTTAGCAGCTTTTACAAATGTATTATTAACAAAGCAATAGGATGTGAAATCACTGCATATTATTGTAAGCTGAGACTTTCTTACCTTGTTGATTTTAACAGATTTAAGGAATCCACAATTTTTAACACTACATATTATGACAAATTAATAAAGATACTTCATTCTGTAATAAAGATAAAGACCTATCCTTTGCTAAAATCGAAACATATTTATTGTTACATGATGAGTGGTGAATCAATTCTACCAATATTGAAGAAAACTATCCATTGTTTAACTGGAATGTTGTTTGGGAAAATTTTAATAATAAGTGGATTGATCCAATAAACAGGGAAATATTGTTCAAGTATATACATGAAGTCTTAGCTACAAAGGATAGGTTATTTATGATGAACATAACTGATAATTATCTGTGTAGTAATTGTGGAGAGGCTTGAAACAATTGTGCATTTAGTTTATTTTTGTAAATTGAATTAGAACAGTTGTAAACTGGATGAAAAGATATTGAGCCAGGTTTGTAAAATAAATACTGTAAGTTTCTAAAGGTTTTAAAACTAGATTTTCAAACATACTCAAAAAAAGATAAAATACAGCAATGATTTTAATAAGTGAATATATAACTGGAATTTGGTACATTCATAAAGTAATGCCCTTAACAGATGAGTTAAGTATGATTTCGTTCATAAGAAGTAGAATGTGCAAAACAAGATTTGTATGTTAAAAGCACTGGGGATAAATGTAAAAAAATCTTTACTTCCCAATATGTCCATTCTTTTTTTGGTAATTAATAATTTCATTTATGTAAATTTAAATTGTAATGTATGATACAACCTATTATAAATTGTAAGTAACTATAAATGTATATTTTCTAAATAAAAAGTAAAAAAAACAAAAAAAAAAAAATGTGATTGAACACGTGTGGGCCCAGATGGTGAACACATGGAAAATGGAACATGAGAGAACAACACAGCAACTCATGGCTCACATCAACTCTGTGGGAAATTTGTAGACGGAGACCACAGCAATTTCAACCTTGTTCATTCGATGCCCGACAGATTGAGGGAAGTGACTGAGAGAGAGGGTGGATGGTCAAGGTATTAGATTGTATAATTTAAATGTTATATTTTTTGTAATAGGACATAAAATGTTCTCATTTTGTTCTCACTAGTTATTTGATTATATGTTTTAATAAACATAATTCATAACAAGTTTTCTTATAACCATGATATTCTTGATATATTTTCGAAGTATCTGTAAAAAATGGCGTAATGCCTCCATACAATATTTTGAGTATTGCAGTAAACTTTCCTACTTACTCAGGCCCCACATGTTTTTGATGTCTTCCTAATCCCCGTTTCTTGTTAACAGCATTGAATTATAGAACTGAATGACTCGCTGAGCACTGTTATCAACAGTGAGGTCGGTAGCAGTATTGGCAAATTGCCTTACCTGTATACTTTGTTCTCTGTGTGGCCGATACAGATATGATACTTCGCCACTTATTTTCGCTTATTAGCTTCTTGAAGTCTATTAAAATAGTTTCCATTATTTGAAATGTAATGCTTTATATCCTACTGATATTTTCAATGTATCTTTGGTGTAAAACCTAAGTTATATGAGCAAGAGTAAAAATGTGGCATATTTTTGGGCCGTCGTTGACGTTTCTGAGTGTAGGGGTCATATGCTCTGTGGGACATTTTAAAAGGTAACTGTCAATTCAGTAGATGATACTCTCTTTATGTCAGCCACTATATGGAAAGCCCAAATGACTTCACCTATCACCTGAGGTCAACGAAATATATAGTCTATAACATATCGGTGCATACATAATTTTAGAAAAAAACAACAGTTAACCCATAAAAAGGTCAAACCACGTCATATGACGTGTTGCAGAAGTCGTCCCACACATGTTGTTTACGTCATGATGACGTTCTTAAGTTTTTTTAATTTTGTGCGCCTTCATAGCTTATTGTATCGATATTGGTTCTGTACTACTTTGCCTTATTAGAGGTCTTGCTGGCCGTTTGCACTGATCGTATTCCATTCGTATGAACTGCGCAGGGGAGGGGAGGTAAGGGTGGCCTAGGAGGTTGTCAGAAACGTCAAACCAGCTAATCCTGTGTGGCACAGGATTGGTGGCGATAATTTTTTGCCGCACACCTTCGATTTTGATGATAGTATATCAGGAATAAACTTTTTTTTATTCTATTTTTTATAATTCTATAATGGAACTGACTGTATAGAGATCCAATCGTTAATTTCATGTTATAAAATGGGGTAATATATCAAGCGAACACTCAAGGGAACAAGAGTTTAGGACATTACAGTATCAGAGATGAGAAATTTCTTTGCTTTGGTTATGCTTACGGGTATTGTCAGGGGGGGGGGCAATCTTCGATATTATTGGGTCACTGATCCTCTCCTGAATACACTAATGACATATCAGAACTGCATACTGAGCGCAGGGGTTTTTCTTATCACTAAGTTAGCTAGTATAGCTGAGAGAGAGATATATATATAAGTTAGCTAGTATAAGAGAGAGAGAGAGAGAGAGAGAAAACGTACTGCAACCAATGCTGTAAACTTGGCTTACGCGATAAGGTTAAACTATCCTGTTATAATGTTCATGATTTTCGGCAATACCAATATAACTTTAAAATGTTGATCAATTTTAAGTATTGTGTAATGAATATGACCGATATATAATAATAGACACGGTTGTAAGATAACATCTTGGCCGAAAGGTAAATGGAACCTTAATAAACAAACTTATATTACAAATGAGACAACAATCTTCATTACAACTATATAAACTGCTCAGATTTTTTTTACTCCGTGTGTGTGTGTGTGTGTGTGTCTTTCTCCAACCATACCTAATAACTCCGCCCACCAAACGAACTCCAGAACTTATTGGTGGAACTCTTGTTAGCAGAGTAGAGGTTCTCCCCCCCCATCTCCCTCAGTAAACACTGTTACCATGTAATTTTTCGAAGTCTCGCAAGACGGTGTACCAGGGAAACCTGTGTCCAACTGTACACAGTCCACCAAAGCCCACTTGTGAGCTGCTTCAAAGCTGAAGGGGCTCCCCAGCTCACCATAAAATATGGTATATGCAGACAAGCTTACTCAAGCATATCACAAATTAAGTATTTAGCACCTTGCCTTACGTAACAGCCCATTCTCCCAACGGTCCTCATCTACATAGTTTCAAAGTTCCACGTTGGTCGAGTGGATTTCGCGCTCGGCTACTAATCCGGTGGACCGAAGCTCGATTCTCGGCTCGGCCTACGCGGAACCAGAGGAATTTATTTCTGATGATAGAAATTCATTTCTCCATACTATGTGGTTTGCATCCCACAATAAGCTGTAGGTCCCGTTGCTAGGTAACCAATTGGTTCCTAGTCACGTAAAAATATCTAATCCTTCGGAACAGCCCTAAGGAGAGCTGTTAATCAGCTCAGTGGTCTGGTAAAACTAAGATATACTTCACTTATTTAGATAGTTTCAGCCAAATGCTTATCTGGGAGGTTATAACTACAAGGATTTAATCCTTTTTGCGAAGATTAAGTCACCCTCTTGTAAAAGGCCTTAATTATAAGAAAACCAGCAAATGGGCATTCAATCTTGATCTCATTTTTACCAATAGACTGTCCATTCAAGATATTATGGACATCCAAATCCAGTTAGTCACATATTACGGAAAAATTCAAGACCACGAGCTAAGAACAGATCCGTAGTAAGGGTTTGTCGCAATTTGCCAAATTTTACACTACCAATAATTTTAATGCTGACTAAGACCTATGACCGTATTCCCATTCAAAAAAAAAACACCGTGGCCGCATTTTCAACAGGCATTTTATGGGATTCGGAAGGTCCACTACGTAGAGTTATTCACACGAATACAGCCACAGTTTCGTCAACTTCAACTTTCTACCAAATGCCAAGATCGGTCATTTGTGAGCAAGTACTACGTAAGTCTTACCTCCACCTTTGGTTTCCAGCTTATTTCTATGAAATCTATAAACAAACATTATGATCAATCATTTCCTCTTCAATAAACCCAATATTACCCGAGGAAACAGAAACGAAGTTTGATTGATTGATTGTGAGTTATCTGGCGTCAGAACTACCAGGGTCACCGACGCCGAACAAACCCGAAGAGATACCACTCTTCAGGCAATCCTAAGTTCATGAGTAAATACTCACACATTACCTTTATATTAAAGGAAAGAACTGTTATATAAACTACAGTAACAAAGGTCAGTAAAATAGGATTAAAAAGTCGATTCACAAAAAAATATCGTCTCGAAAAATTTAACAAGTAAAAGAGAACTGGGTAAAAAATTAGATAGTTTTCTAGCCACTTTTTTTTTAGAATGATTTCTGTGGGTATATTGAATCGAATGTAACAGTCAGAGAAGAAAAAAAATCGGAGAAATATTCTCTTTTGATTGAGAGAGAGAGAGAGAGAGAGAATCAGTATTTCATTTCACTAAAAGGATCTTCGCGAGATATTATCAGTTTTAAACACCTTGCAACATTAATCAGACCAAAACGTCACGAAGACGAACTTAATTCAGAGAAGAAAACGCCGACCTAAAAAATAAATAAATTAAAATAAAATTAAATTAAATTAAATTAAATAAATAAATAAATAAATTTTCCCAGGAGAAATCTGTCCTTCATGTCTGTAAGACCCCACAACCCGCTTTATTACGACGTCAGTTGATGGAATTGTCAGTTCCAGCTATAGTAGACTCACATCAACCGTGCATTTGATGTCTAGGCCAGTCCCTTACGAAGCTCCTGATTGGCTGTCAATAAGCCAATCACAGGGCTGGAAACTCTCATTCTCTCTCGAGAGTTCACATAGGCAGGAAGTATGTTCTACCTCTCTTTACAGATACGTCTTTCAAAAGTATCCATCAGGAGAGATGGAACATATATACGTCTTGCCTATGTGAACTCTCTCGAGAGAGACAGAGTTTTCAGCCCTGTGATTGGCTTATCAACAGCCAATCAGGAGTGTCGTAAGGGACTGGCCACATCATCAAATGCACGGTTGATGTGAATCTTATATAGGACTCGAAGGGATGCTGTAAGAACCGTACGTAATGCCTACAGTGCACGCGTGAGGTGCACTGACGGTGCTAAACCTCTACGGGAATGACAACTTGGAAGACGATATATCGATAAGTTCAGACACTTTTCCGACGATATATCGATAAGTTCAGACACTTTTACAAGTATTAAAAAGTTTCTACATATAATCTGCAGAACAACAGAACCTAACAATTGGGAAAATCGCACAAAGAATAAGAATAGCAACCACTGGGACAATAATTATTGGAATAATTCATATCTACCTCCCAACCTGTTTTGTGTTAGCTAACCATATACACTAACAAGAATTACTAAAAACCTTACCTTATTTCACCAGGCGTCTGTCTCCAAATTCTGGAAAAACAAACAAAAAAACCTTTAAGAAGCGTTGCAGTTCAAGTGGTCAAACCTGTTTATTACACTAGGAAACTATACATTAGCTTGCCTCTGCATATAGACATTTCAGTAAATAACTCTTACATTCAACTTCTTGACGCACTGTCAACATTACTTTTCAACATACCTAAACCCAAGAGTTCAGTTTTGGTTGAAAAAGGAGGTCTGTTTAACTATGTTTTTGTTCTATTTTCATTCCCAACAATTAAGTTTAACTGCCGTCGACATATCTACAAGTAAGTAGGTCCTGTATTTCATTAACAGATACCACCTCCTTCAAATCTCTATCTTACTTATCAGCCTCGTCCACTCTGCGAAATTCAAGGTGCGTGATAAATATTCATAATTATATCATTCGTAACTATATATATATATATATATATATATATATATATATATATGTGTGTGTGTGTGTGTGTGTGTGTGTGTGTGTGTGTGTGTGTGTGTGTGTGTGTTACAAACTTACCGATCAGCTATCATGAGGGAAGTGGATTGATATCGATTATAAGTACAATCTTTATCTACTTATACCTATATATATATATATATATATATATATATATATATATATATATACAAATCATTAATTTCGTATATGAACAATACATCTGTCCCAGCTAGGATACGAACAGGTTAGACAACAGGTCGCAATCACTTAACCATACACTAACTTACAACGAGGGATATCGGCTAATTTTGACTGCTGTATATATTCGTGCCGACAGGTCCGTCTGTGCTGTTACAGCATTTAATAACAAATAGTTTGAAAGATAGGAACACTACAAACGTATTATTAGCAATTTTATATCTGGTATAGCTACAAATCTGGGTTTTTGTTAAATGATCCACTCTAAATTGTTTTAATAAGAGAAAGCATATATAGAAATATGTATGTATTGCGTAAGTCATTTAAAATCATTAATTCTCATTTTACATGTAGTTACTCGGAATTTTAGTATATAAGATATATAGGTAGGTGAAATGAGTATGTATATACAGTGTATAGGTATGTGTATATGTATGTATAGACATAGTAAATTCAATTATGTAATATTTAAAATATAAAAAAAAACAGATGTGTAGAATCTAAGCTCGTTATGTATTGTTACAAGAAAGACAATAATACTCTCATCGGATAAAACTCTGAATGTAATTCTGTTAAAATT
This sequence comes from Macrobrachium nipponense, assembly GCF_015104395.2. Classification (NCBI taxonomy): domain Eukaryota; kingdom Metazoa; phylum Arthropoda; class Malacostraca; order Decapoda; family Palaemonidae; genus Macrobrachium; species Macrobrachium nipponense. The sequence goes on from NC_061094.1 coordinate 38,681,706, forward strand.
GTAAAATATTGTATATTTTCTCTAATTAACGATAAAAAAATCTTCTATGCAAATGGATCTGCTATCTTCTTAACCTATTAGCTTCCTCCATTAAAATAAACCTGCCATAATTGAATTTTTTCTTGAAATTATCCATATCAAAGGCTTGCGAGTGTTACCGGGGAGGGAGGGAGGTAGGGAGGGCAGTTTGTGTTAATAGGCCCCAGTCCTCTTAATCCAGTCATACTCTCAATTGGAATGGATTGGAATATAAACATTAAACCAAAGGCTAAGCACTGTGACCGATATGTTAAGTATATCTTAGTTTTACTAGACCCCTCAGCTGATTAACAGCTCTCCTACGGCTTGCCCGAAGGATTAGATATTTTTACGTGGCTAGGAACCAATTGGTCACCTAGCCACGGAACCTATAGCTTATTGTGGAATCCGAACCACACTATATCGAGAAATGAATTTCTATCACCAGAAATAAATTCCTCTGATTCCGTGTTGGCCGAGCCGGGATTTGAACTTCTGACCACCGGATTGACAGCTGAGCGCGAAAACCACTCGTCCAGCGAGGAACGTAACTGGGATAACAACCTGGCAGGCAGTCCCATTATGAAGCATTTGATAGGAAAGGGAGGAAAGTAAGATGGAAGAAAGGGAATACGGACGGAGGTAGTAAAAGGAATGAAAGAGGTTGCAGCTAAGGCCGAAGTGATGCTGCAAAGAACCTTAGGTAATGCCTACAGTGCTCCGCATGAGGTACAGTGACGCTACTAACCCCCTATGGCGATTCTCTATTTTATGTAAGGTGTTTTGACGTTGCATAGAACCAGTTGTTATTCAGCAACGGGACAAAGGCTTTACGCGACTTCCGAACCACGTCGAGAGTGAACTTCTATCACCAGAAATACCATACCGACCACGCCACTGATGCGGTGCGGTTTCACCAGGTAGCATTGTGAAGACCAAACGATGTAACAAATTATTATTACGAAACTAAACAAAAGGAAACGATATGACGGATGGAGTAAATAAAAGCATAACAATCACTGCAAATAACAGAAGGCAAAATGCCATAATGGAAGGCATAAAATTATATGAAGCACAATTACGAATTAATCCTCAACTGACAAGAAAAAGGTTGAGCATCTAAATTCCCAACTGCCTTCAATTCATGAATATTATGACAATGACGCTGCTAATACTAAAGTGAAGATAATTCTTATAATCATACTAACCAAGAAAGGTTAGCTATCGAGGTTCTCCAAACTTTCTGTATTGCTGATAGTATCGTTCGCTATTATAACACAGTTGCTCTCGGCATAGTTATGTATATGAAGTCCCTGAATCACTCAATTTTTTTTTCTTGGATCCACAGATCTAAGATGAAATCGGTTACTCTTCCCGAGAACACAGCGATTCTTCAGAACTCGTAGCAGAATCCAGGTTAAAAAAAAAAAAAAAAAATCACATTAACCTTTCCTAGACAGTGAACCCCATCATCATGCACTGTTGCCGATTGGTGTGTGTTAATCCTCCAAACTTGGGATAAGACTTTCACATAACCGTGAAGATAAGTGAATTTGGCGTATCTATTTGTAATATATATATATATATATATATATATATATATATATATATATATATATATATTAGAGCAACTCAATCATTATTGCATTACTATGACAGCTAGAATTCATGGAAACAGTTTGTAAAGGCATCTGCGTATGTGTCAAGTCCCACTAAATTGGCAACGACGCCCCATTGTTTAGTATCCACCTTTGCGACGTGTTTAGTACAAGGCCGTTGGGTATTTTTTTCAACCCGGTACATATCAACTTTGCGGATTGCCTAGAAAGAGCCCCTTGGTGATTACCACAACAATAAAAAAAAAATGACTCTAAATATCATAAGGATAATGAAGCAAGAGAAATGTTGTGTGTTTCCCTGTTACTATAATACCGGCAATCATAAGTAAATGTGAATTTTTTTTTCCTGTGACTTTTTTCTTAGTCCAAATTGTGACTTTTCTGGTGACTTTATTACGGCCACTCACTAGAAATATGCTTATTTGTTTCCGCTTAACACTTATAGGAGACTAACATACTTTTGCAAACAGACAAGACACACAAGCGAACTAAAAGACATAACCAGATCGACGGCACAAAAAAAAAAAAAAACATGAAAAATATGGAATAGAAAACCAATATATAAATGAAATATTAAAAGATAAGGTGAAATACTTAATTCATGGTAACCCAAATTCCCTGCTGCACAAATTTAGTCAGAAATCTTTTGTACTCTTGATGGATGTAAGTGCTCCGTGACCTGGCAGAAACCGGAAAAAAAAGCGCAAGATGGAAAATGTCCTATCACCAATCTTATTCCAGTGTCATTTATTGCCTAATTTCGTAAACATTTATATAATGGCAGTGAATTCAAGTAGTATGTATGTATGTATGTATGTATGTATATATGTATATATATATATATATATATATATATATATATATATATATATATAAAATTGATGATGTCATCATTTAATATTGTAAACAACAATTGAGAACAATCCCTTGTTTTTCTAGAGAACAAAGGAAAAACCCAAAATATTTGGCATATATACTATATATATATTTATATATATAATCAAACCAAATTCATGTTCAATGCAGGAAACCACGATTTCGAAATTCGCTAAAACTCGCAGAAATGCGCTGCCATAATCGAAAAATTAAGGATGTCTGGTCTACGACAAAAACAAACAAACAAGACAACGACTTCACAGTTACATCATATCAGCTGCTCATCACGTGAGTAATCAATAAAATCAGAGCATGTTCCTTGAAAGAAAAATAAATAAAATAAGTTTTTTCTCTACTTCAATTCAGTCAAAATATTTTTGGATGTGAAAAATACATTTGGGGTCGAGTGAGGTCATGTACAAGAATATCGTACCTTCACCTTCATGACCACCATGCCAGAACTGAACGCGTAGGTAGGAGACATTGAACGTGAATGAAACTAGTCCGGTGAAAGAAGTATCATAACAACACGCAAGGCCACTGAAAGTAGCCAACACAACTCAAGTTGTTTTGATTACAAAGACACTTAAAATCTCATATGGGTAACTACAGAAAAATGTTAAAATTGAAATACATAGATTATTTGTAAATTGTACAAGGTAAAATTTGTTATATTTAGTAAATTCAAGTCAACTTTAATATAATTCTGCATGTAATACTATCAAAATTGTAAAATATTGTATATTTTCTCTAATAAACAAAAAACGACGGAAATTAAATACGATATCCTATCTCAACAGTATTGCTCGCGTGATATAAAGGTGATAACAGATGACAGATTATTATTATGCGATTTATTTTCATGGCAAATTCCACTCAACAGTGGCGGATCTAGAAATCTTTCATGAGTGTGGTGGTGGTGGGGGGGGGGGGGGTGGACTTCGGATTTTTCATATATCCTATATGTAACATGCACTCTCATACGGTACATACGTATCAATATCTATATAATGCATGCATACACATACATATACACAATTTTCATCATATGCACATAAATATTTTAAGGAAAGAGAGAGAGAATTATAATTATGAAGTTTGTTACATTGTTTCCAACAGCTGTACCTTACAAAGTAGCAGATGAAGTTTGCTTTGGCAAATGCAAGCATTAAATACATGCATGAAAAACCATATAATTTTAGTGTCAGTGTTTCTATCAATATTAAACTTGTGTGCAATGGGTACATATCAAAATTTAATTATCTATGGGGGGAGCGGCCACTTGACCTGGTAGTCGACCTTAAATCAGCCACTGGGCAAATATATTCGTTGTTTTCCTTTGTTCTCTAATTGCAGAACTAAAGTGTTATTTAGAACAGAATAATAACATTAATATGAGCTTAATATTCACGACAAATATATTCAGGTTTTCTCTTCAATTTTCATAACATATCCGGGTTTTCTGCTTAATTTTAATGACAAATGATTTTTTTTCTTTTATTAGAGAAAAATTTAACAAAAATAAATTCAGAATTTTATCCGATGACAGTATTATTGTCTTTCTTGTAACAATGCATAACCAGCTTAGATTCTACACATTTTTATATATATTTTAATTATTACATACAAAAATATTCGGGGTTTCTTCTATCACCTAGACAAACACAGAAAAAGGAATTGATGAGTTGAGAGCTGATGTATATTATGACAAGAGCACCGATGCAGCTAAACGAAAAGGGTGGAAGAAAAAGAATGATAAAAATTGGGCTCTTTATGCAAGCATAAATATAGGTAGTCAATGGGCTCCTATATATATAAGCCAAAAGTAAGAAAAGACGGGAATTTTCTCAAGGCTCATTGTTTAAGCGTATCACCAGTCTTCACATTTTGACAAAGGGTAAAGTTTGTGACCCGAGCCACCCCCACACCCCCACCCCCCCCCCCCCACAAAAAAAAAGTTGAATACTCAATCGAGAAAATTCACAAAGGCTTCAGCATGAATCAAGAGGAACTACATTCGTGACAAAGACATGCAACAGCAATCAAGATGAATGCAAGGACATCAAAACAAGTCATGGCTGAAATTCTCAATAACAACCTATTTTCTGTCCGTGACTGGCCATGAGTGGGTGAAAACAAAACGGCTTAACTTTATGAAGAATAATTTATATCAGTTGAAAGGATTGCTGATATATCTCAAATAACAAGGCTGTGAAATAGTAATCAATATACTGAAGAAAATACTTCATATCAATGGCAAACTAACCTATTCCTAGTCAGCCTAGCAACCCCTAACAGCAAGAGCAAGTTTGTGTGTTTGTTTGTTTGTATGGTGTTTTTACGTTGCATGGAACCAGTGGTTATTCAGCAACGGGACCAACGGCTTAACGTGACTTCCGAACCACGTCGAGAGTGAACTTCTATCACCAGAAATACACATCTCTAACCCCTCAACATTCGGAATGCCCGAGATTTGAACTCGCGGCCACCGTGGTGGCAGGCCAAGACCAAACCGACCACGCTACTGAGGCGCTAAGGGCAAGTTGTGCTTTAGTCTGTATACAAGAGAATGTATATACAGATATAGGTATGTATTACATAAGTCATTTACAAACATTTATTATCTCTTTACACGTAGTTATTTGGAATTTTAGTATATACAGATATGTATGTATGTGAACTGAGTATGTATATACATAGTATATTAAGGTATATTGAGGAATAAAAAAATATAACTATATTGGTTCTGTAGATAAATACATATATCGTATATGTATTGTATTGTAAAATGACCTCCAAAGTGTATTTTTTTCTAAATAATACGGAAAAAAAAGTCTGTATACTGCCACTCGGAAAATTGTTCTGCCACTAATCTGGAGCTGTATAAGATTCAACCCACGAAAACAAATAAAGGCAAATTTTAGTGGGGAGATCCTTGGAATGAAAATAGAAAAGAATGTAGAATTCAGGCCAAACGCCAAGCACTGGGACCTATAAGGTCATTCAGCGCTGAAACGGAAATTGGCAATAAGAGGGTTTGAAAGGTGTGACAGAAAAAAAAAAAAAAAAAAAAAAACTCGCAGTTCCAGTTAAAAATCCAAGAGAGTGGAAAGCGAGTTGAAAGAAAGAGAATACGAACAGAATTACAGTAAAAGGGATGGAAGGGGTTGCTGCTAGGGGCAGTATTGATGCTGCAAAGAACTTAAGTAATGCCCACAGTACACCATGTGATATGCACTGACTGCACTAACCCTTCCGGGGATCTGCCGATTTAATACCAGTCCCCAGAAGTTGCATATTCATCTTTAAACTATATTTTTTCCTTTTTAGCTGATAGGTAAGATGGGTGAAAGAAGAGTGAGGGCAGTTAGCTAGCTAACCATAGTAAAGAATAGTTTAGAAAGTCAGGTATTAGTAAGTGTAATGTAAAGTGTGGTTTATCCACAATTGCATTTGGGTAAGGGTACAATTTTCTAACTAATAAAGTAAACTGCAACATAAAGGTATCTCAAAAATCTCTTCCTCAAAAGTTCAAGTGTTTGTGACTTCATTTTTTTTTAAAGTGAAGCCTTCTATGATATCTTATGATACAAGTGATTTTTAAGTTTCATTAACATTCAAATGACTTAACTAAGCATAACACACTTCGATAATCTTATTACAGTCCATATAGTAAAACGCAAATATCTGGACAAGACATAAGGCACCGTGAGCCAGAAACAGCTAATAATGAATCCTCTTGTGGTGTGTAATTAATGGACAGAAAACTTCAGAGGCTGCGAACTTCAACAAAATTGGTGAAAAAAAAAAATTTTGTCAGAGGAGAGAGAGAGAGAGAGAGAGATTTACGTATATACATGGTCTTCGTCAGACATGATGCAAATATACATTATCGATTTTTTTACCTCTATTCCATTTATATAAATTTCTGGCAATATTTCATGATTAGAGCCAATTTAAAATGCAATACAAACTATATCACTGACGCGATTTCCCGTTATGCACCTTTCTGATCAGATTTGTTAAGTTTTTTGTACCCTCTCAGCAAACCCTACTCTTTACTCATATACATTAATCCAGATAAAACGCATTAAAACTGCGCTAGACGCGATAAAAAAATCCTGCCAAACTTTCAGGTTGACAGCCGTAACAATTCACACAACGTTTAAGGAAAACAGCTGTAAGTTATTGCAGCGCGAAAACAGGTGATATGAGGGGCGGTGTTCAAGTCAACAAGACCCAGCTAGAATGGGATGTCGACTATTTTTTGTTAATAATCAAAGGCAATTCGTTGGTTTTACGACAAATAGTATTACTTGAAAAAGCTTAACCCCACCTACTATAACAATGAACGAGTAGTAAGCCATAGGAAATGCTCTAAATATCCCAGATTACCGCCGTATGGAATATATTAGACCGAATTAAGGACCGATCTATGGTAATTTGTAAATATTGTAGGTATATGCTTTTGTAATATTTTGTAACCTCTTACTTATGTATAAATGATATGTAATATTTCTCTAATAAAAGTAAAAAAAAAAAATTAAATCAAGGGCCGATTCACACTAGCTGTTTGTAGTCTCGTCACGAGGCTCTCACGATTTCTTAACACGAATTCTCTCTTGCCATGCATGCTAATGTTTACGCGACTCCTCATGCTGACGTCAGCAGTCGTTAGGGCGCTGAGTCAGTAGACGCAACTCGTCCAGGTATAATGGTGACGCGTCATGTGCACGCCACCCCGTACCATTCACGTCAACGTCCATTTCCTGCCTTACAATACTGCCGTCCTGTCCGCTATATGAATAATACGACGCAGTTTTGGTAGGATTTCAACACCACGGAATAAAGATTGATGACGTTTTAGTATCAAATCGTGTAATTATCATTTCTTATCATGAATATTAAAAAGAACTAAGTAATTTTCGTTAATACAATACAGACTAATAACTTCCTTTTATTGCCAATTCTCTCTCTCTCTCTCTCTCTCTCTCTCTCTCTCTCTCTCTCTCTCTCTCTCTGTAAGTACCGTATGCTGTAAAATGAACTTTACCATCTCCAACACAACGCATCTTATACTTATACTTAATGTTCACATTTGTTGTGATGATTTTGAACGTAATTGTAGTACTTACATGTCATCATAATTCTTATGTGTACACATCTAAAAATTTACCAACTGTTATCACTAGTGACTGATTATATATAATACAGTATATACAAATAGTTATTTTTATAATAAAGATTAAAAAATATGCTTAAAGTAATACCATTAATACAATACCAACTAATAACTATATATATATATATATATATATATATATATATATATATATATATAAGGCACAGGAAGAAAATCACATTAATCTCGGTTAGAATGTGACACCCAAGGGTAAATATTTAAACCCAGTATGTCGCCACCTTTGCGGCGTGTTTGAGTATACAAGGCCGTAAGTAAGGTACGGAATCGTAAACAAAAGACTGTAATTTGATGTGACTTTTTTCCCCCAAGCCAAAATTGTGACTTTTCTCCTGTGGTGTTACTACCGGCCATCGCATACATACCCTGCCAATGTCACTGAATGTTCCTAGCTATGAATATAAAAAATAAATATCTAAACCGGCCAAATAAAAATGACTGAATATGACTTTTTTCAATTGTGTTGACTGGATATCTCAAATCCGTTTAATAATAGGTAACCAGCTATATATCATTACCTTGAGAGAAACTGACAAAGTTCAGGAGATACCTAAGTTAATTTCTATCATCAGTTCATCGACTAGAAAAATAGAATCCTTAAAAAATGTACATTAGGGAACATTCTACAAATGAACTTAATATACTATTTTTTTAGAATATTATTTAAAATTTAAAATGTAAATATACATATTCTATAAACAAAGCTGTATTTGTGGGGAAGCTCAAGGAAAAATAATAGTTGTATGTTAATATGTATACATCAAAGCTAAAACTTTTTTTTAATAGTGATAATGCCAAAAGATTTACTCAAACAGGATGATGTTTGTAAATGATTTAATATGTATATTTTATGCTAACAAGAAAACCTTGTTTCATCAAGTTCCATTCAACCGTCCTCAAGTTGTCCTGCTAAAAGTGAAACATCGCCCGTAAAAAAAACAAATAAATAAATAAATAAAAAAAAAGTGGGATTCAGTCTACTAACAGTCAACCCGATATCAAAAACTCTATCGAACAGTCGGGATAAATACGCTTAACATACCTTCGTGTAGAGATGTGTACCATCATGTTGGCAATGCAGTACACTACCATTTACCCCACAAAAGACAAAAAAAAAACGCACGCACAAACAAAGAAGATAGACTACGACAGACAACTCGACAAACGCCGGGACGTACATCCCAGTCCAGTGTCGCCAATTGGTATGTGTTTACCCTCCAAACTGGGTATAAGACTTATACAAAACCAGGGAAACAAGTGAAATTAGCATAACTGTTTGTAGTATATACACATATATACTACATATTAGAGCAATTTTATCATTATTGCATTATTATGACAACTAGAATTCAAGGAAACAGTTTGTTAATGCATCGGCGTATGTGTGAAGCTCCACTATATTGGCAACGATGCATCCCACCTACACTCGACACCCAACAGGCAAGGACGCTGGAAAGCCTGGCCTGAAACCGAACGGACATTGACAAAGTCAAATGTTTGGGGAAATTGTGACTCTCTCTCTCTCTCTCTCTCTCTCTCTCTCTCTCTCTCTCTCTCTCTCTCTCTCTGATTTAAGAATAACACTTACGGTCGGTTAGCACGATAACTGGCTAAGATGGATATGAATTACTTTTGTGGCGGCATATTGAAGACTGCTTTTAAGGAATATGATGATGTAATTATTGTGCGTTCAACATTTGAACAATTATAAGTTAAGTATATCTTAGTTTTAGCAGACCACTGACCTGATTAACAGCTCTCCTAGGGCTGGCCCGAAGGATTTTTTTTTTTTTACTGAATTTTTTTTTCTTTTTATTGTAAATTTATACAGAAGGATTAGATATTTTTACGTGGCTAGGAATTGGTCACCTAGCAACGGGGCCTACAGTTTATTGTGGGATCCGAACCACATAATATCGAGAAATGAATTTCTATCACCAGAAATAAATTCCTCTGATTCCCCGTTGGCCGAGCCGAGAATCGAACTTCGGACCACCGGATTGGTAGCCGAGCGCGATAAACAATTATAAAATTATGAGCTTGTTATTTGAGATGATTATTAACTGTGTGAGAAAACAATGGGTTGAATATTGAGGAAAATTCCTAAACGTAATATTGTAATGAAAGAATAATGCATTTTGTATAGTTGAAACAAACTACAGTAGTTAATCAAGGCTCTACGGCGAGAACTTTAGTTCTTAGACCCATTTCACAGCATGTCAATTCATTTCAAGTCATTAGAAACGGTGTCTCGAACCGAAATTTGTCTTCGATGACGTGGCAGTTTCATAATGAATTATTCACAGTAAATCTGTTATAGTTGTTCTAAAGATACAAGACCTCGAAAGAGGGTTGCGCCGTCAATGCACCTCATGTCACGCACTATACTCGGTTTTTTTCCATCTGTCCACCCGCCCGTGGTGTTTGTGTATGGTAACACTGCGTCCGGGGCTTTAGAGAGTTACAGTCAGTTCACTTTCAACAATAATAACGATATCTTATTTAGAATATTAACGGTGTAATTCGCATACATTCATTATTGAAACACTTTTCAGTCGCAAATGTACACCCAGATATCCTTTTATTTACCTAAAACTTACACATAGCGAACCTTTCTAAAGCCCAGGACGCAGTGTTACTATATGCAAACACCACAGCCGGGTGGACAGATGGAAAAAAACAGAGTATAGGTATCACTTAAGGTGTCTTGGTAGCGTCCCTTCGACCCCAGTTACAACCCCCATTTATTGCTTTTACTGTATCTCCGTGGATATTCTCATCCTTCAAACTTACTTCCCCCTCTCTCCTAACAATTCATTCATGGTGCAACTGCTTTGAGGCTTCCCTCCCGTTACACCTTTCAAACAGTTCACTGTCAATTTCCGTTTCAGCGCCGAATGACCTCATAGGTCCAAGCGTTTGGCCTCTGGCATAAATTCTATGTTCTATACGAGACGAGACAACGAGGAAAAGCATAACAAATAAACTTTTAAAAAAAATAGAGCAAAATACCAGATTTATTCTGCAGCAGCACGGGCTATCATTGTGGTCAAAACAAATAAACTTGAAGTAAACAAAGTACGAAGTGGGTGATTATTTGTGTAATAATAAATAATAATGGCAATAATTCGATAAGTTACTCAGTTCTTCACAAAACGACGCCCAAATTAAGCATACTCTAAAAATTTATTAGTTCCATAAAGCTACATATTATTATGTCACTTTGTTATGACAGGAGGTCAAGAGATATTCTCATTTACATAAAGCATACACATACACAATATATATATAATTTTTTATATATGTGTGTGTATATATATTATATATATATATATATCTATTATCGTTCATTTTCGAATTAACTATAATTTGAGATTAACTCACAATTAATGGCCCAGGTTCGAATCCCAGCCAGCGCAGATGAACTAATTATAATTCTATTTGGGTGTTGGTTATTCCATAGGTATATATATATATATATATATATATATATATATATATATATATATATATATATATATATAGTGTGTGTGTGTGTGTGTATAAACATATATCTGGGAGTGTACGTATGTATATGAGCTGCACAGAGTGAAATTCGTTTGTTTGTTTGTTTGTTTGTTTGTATGCATATGCATGGTGTTTTCACGTTGCATGGAACCAGTGGTTATTCAGCAACGGGACCAACGGCTTTACGTGACTTCCGAACCACGTCGAGAGTGAACTTCTATCACCAGAAATACACATCTCTCACTCCTCAATGAAATGCCCGAGAATCGAACTCGCGGGCACCGAGGTGGTACGCCAACTCGATCCCACTGAGGCGCTTTGAGTGAAATTCGTAAGAATTAAAGCAAAGAGAACAGAAAGTAAACAAAGATGGGTCACTGAAAATTTCTGTTTGCCTTAATTAACATCAGCGGGAAAGATCAAAATCTCTTCACATAGCAAAGTCAAAGAAAAAAAGTGAGGAAAAAATAACTACCCCGTCAACTGAGATTCCTAAAACGACTAACACAGCGACTTCCACTCGACGACTGGACGGAGGAGGACATCCGCCAAAGCCCCATCACGAAGGGACAAACAGAGTTGCAGGGACTTCAAAGCATCGTTGCCAAATTAGTGGAGCTTCACACATACGCCGATGCATTTACTACAGTTTTCATGAATTCTGGTTGTCATAGTAATGCAATAATGACACAATTGCTCTAATATGTATATATACTACAAATAGATACGGTAATTTCACTTATTTCCACGGTTTTGTGTAAGTCTCATACCCAGTTTGGAGGGTAAACACATACCAATTGGCAACACTGCTTCAAAGTCGGTTAGGATCCCTTTGAAAGGAAGGACAGGGAAGGGGGAGAGATGAGTTTGACAGTAGATTTAAGCGGAGTTTAAGCGGTGCGGGAAAGGGACCCATACATTTTCTGGGCTAGTGGGCACATCCGGGCAAACACAGCCTTCAAAGCGACCCAGCTTCAAACACAAACAAACAGATTACGCTTCCGCTGGTCTGCGCCCACAGCTCGGACTATCAACATCACCATTATTACATGTACACTCGGCAAGGAAAGTCAGGATACAGTTTTCATTAGCTTTCGTTCATCGAATTTCCCATTTGCTTTTACTGAAAAGACATAATCTTGCTAAATTTACTCTAGAATATGAAAATACATTGCAAATTATATCATATATGTTAAAACTGCAAAACAAAACTGTTCAGATACTTAAAAATACGGTATATGTCCGAAGCTTAAAAAAAACTGTATGCTGACTTTCCTTGCCTTGTGTACACCGACTAATATTGAGATATACGACATTACGAGGGAATTAATTACTCGTCTGCAAATTATTTCTACCAGGTTGGCTTTTCCTTGTGCTTCTTGCCCTTCAATTTCCTGTATAAGGATAACTGTCCCCGTAGGAGGGTAGTGCCGTCAGTGGACCTCATGCAGTGCACTGTAGGCATTAATTAATGTTCTTTGCAGAGTGCCTTCGGCCCCTAGCTACAATCGCTTTCATTATTACTACTGTACCTCCTTCATATTCTCTTTCTTCATCTTACTTTCCACCCTCTCCTAACATTTGATTCAAGGTGCAACTGCAAGGTTTTCCTCCTGTGACACCTTTCAAACCTTTTACTGTCAATTTCCATTTCAGCGCTGAATGACCTCATAGGTCCCAGAGCTTGGCCTTTGGCCTAAATTCTATATTCAACTCAACTCAAGGATAATTGTGACTAAGTTTTTCAAAATAATCCGTTGACAGTTTCCCAAATTCCGGCATAAAGAATGTTGTTTAACTTTAATAGGTTCTTTAGCGTGTTGCTTATTCTTAAATCTTTTAGCACTTTAGAACAATTTACCTACCAAGATTATCTATACTAAGGAGAACCTTTCCCTTGCCAGAGACGCCGAGCAGAGGAAGAATATGAACACAAGCTTTCATTTCTTGAGTTTTTTGGTGAGGGTAGTTCATACAGTGGCATTTTAAGCTCGGGTCAACGAAATGTTTATGGTGTCAATCTGATTGATGGAAGTTAAATAAGTATACCCTTCGATGGAAACCTCATTCCTAAGAAGCCTTCCATGAAAGTGTCTTGTTTCTATCATTATCAATTCTTCCCTAACAACTGGGAAATTGGTGCGTAGTTAGAAGTTGAACGCCTCTGGTTGCGACTGAAACCAGATACGTAAATCTTAACTATTTTTATTTAATACTTTTCTTATATTGATTATTATTGCGTAAACTGTTGTTTTGAATAAATATCACTTTTATCTCGTATGTTTAATTTCGAATACGACGCTATTACTAATATTCTATTTTCCTTGTTCCTACTACTCTATTCTCCTTGCCGTCGCTACTTACCCTCGCTACTTTACCCTCCTTGCCGACTCGTGAAGCTTTCATCGCCGCCTCTTGATGACATATTATTTAGACAATTAGTTTCTTCCGATTCGGTTTCGTCAAGCAACAGTGAGCTCCCGGGATATTACCAGTTACACCTGTGAAATAGTACTTGATAATTGTTTTAGATTAAGTGATTTCATTTGAAGTGCATCTCATTTTTAAACTGCTAATTCATGTGTTTCTTTAGCCACACAGAGGTAGTGCCACATTCCCCCTACCGACGTTGGTGTCTTAATTGACGCAAGCCTGCATCCCATTTGTTGCAAGTTGGACAACTGGACGACATTCAAGACAGCTATGAGAAGGCAGAAGAGGGACTGCCTCACGACTTTTTTTTTTTTATTATAAAAAATATATTAAGTACATTATAATATAATAAGATTTTATACACACTTCGAATATATACACATAAACGTAAACAAATCATCAATATTACATCCCTAAAAGACTAAACAAGTTATATACACTTAACCATTCACAAATGAAGTAGCTTTACTGATGATCAAATCTGGTACATATGTAATAATTACATTATTATATAATTTACAAGATCTGTAAGTATAAACCAATGACCTGGGGTCATGGCATTAGGAGGGTTCTACGTGACCAAAGCAGACCTAGATTACGCTATGCACTGTCTGCAGTAGCCTGATCTAGCTCAAAGCTTTGTCAACATTTTTATGTTTATGATAACTTTGCACAACAACTTCCATGGGAAGCGGTTGACCTGTTAACCTACGCCAGAAACTTGTAACTTCCGAGCCGGCGAACTACGTATGTGTTTTTATATGAATTGCTGAGATAGCTAATGTTCCGCTATCGACGCGATGCTTTAGAATGGCAGTTCCACGCCAACGATCAAACATATCGGTCGTCCGACCGAGCTGCATCTCCTAGTATGGAGTTACAGAATAAAATTGTTATCTTGTCAACTTGACTGTTTGAATCATCTCCTCTAGTCAAAGAAGAACCTCTCTACTAAGATATCCAAGGGAGATGAGAGGAACCAAAAATTACTTACGAATGACAGTCGTAAGGAAAGAACAAAAAAGTCTATCGCCAAGCGATAAGACATTAGAAGTGGTGGCAGCGTATAAACGAAGAACATAATTAACAAGACCCATATCAGCCGACCAAAGGTCTACAAGAACTAACTTCCACCTTCAACATCAAACTAAACAGAGGAAACGGGATCTTCAATCAACGCAACAGTTTATGAAGACGCAACTATGTCCTTCATCGAGAGGAATACAAGCATTTAACACTGACGTTTGAGCAACTGTTGTCACTTATCTTCGAGAATCTACACCGGACGAGGGCAGCATCGAACATCAACGGAAAGAAGAAAACAAACACAGGGAACATCACCCGATCTAGCAAGGACGGAGGCTGTGACGTCATCAATCTTGGACTTCCCCGCGCATCGTGCACCGAGAGAAGGCCGTGACGTCATCACGACTTCCGACGCGAGATGTGGACAGGAACTGAGACGTCATCCCATGTCAACAATCCTTCGCAATATAATCTGGAGCTAAGTACCATTTTTATCTATTCAGGTCTTTTCCTCAGTGAAGTGTTGTTCATCAAGAGTCGATCGTCCAGTATTCTGGGGGTGAGTTGTTCGCCATATTAATCTTCCTTCATTACAGAACCAATCTTCAACTACGAGGTTCTCGCCCGCAGATTAATTTTTTTTTTCTTTTCTCGTTGTCATTAACCGTTTCTTGCAGGAATTCTCCGTATAATATTTGATCATATTATCTGTATTTTGTATCTTTTGGGGGATTTTCCTATTATTATAACACACTTATACAGTACATTGCTTATGCGTTTACGTAGTGGTCGAGTGTACTCTTATAGATATTTTGATAGGATTGCAAGGAATAGAAGTGATAAGAAAAAAGTGAAAGCCGAAATGGCAACCCCAACGTGGTGACTCTCGTTAGCGCGAGGTCAGCGATAGTCCCTTTTCAAGGTCGGGTCAATGGGTTCCTGCCTCAAAATGTTGAGGCATGGATCTCATCTGTAGACGCTCATTTAAATGCAAAAAGCATCACAGACCCAGCAGTACAATTACAGGAGGCCAAGAGCTTCGTTGACTTTGCGAAAGGCGACGCAAGTGCGTATCTAAGGGGGGTTTCTTTCCAAGAAGCGCTTACATGGGACGAGTTCAAAATTAGATTACGTGCCGTGTATGGGGGTGAAGAGGCTTTAGATGTAGTATTGGCATTGAGAAATATCCTTAACCAAGCCTCCATGACTCAGCTCAATGTTGTCGAGCGGGCGCGCTAATTGCCGACCGGCTAAATGAATATCAGGATAGTTTAAGTAACTCGGGTGGGTTGCGGGTGCTAAAATCAAAGTGAAAGATTTTATCCGTTTGATCTACCTTACGTCTATCACTGTAATGTTGCCTGAAGCGTTAGTACGGTGTTTTGATAAAAAATTGCAGCCCGACAGTACGGAATTAGATGTGTATAAACAAATCAAAAAACACATGTCTAAATGTACCGACCTAGATCCTTCGCTCATTCAAGTTTTTGCAAAAAATGAGAACAAGCCACAACAAGTAAATGTTGGTACATAATAATAATCAAGTTGCAGGGATGGTTTGTTATAACTGTAAACGACCAGGTCACATGATTTCAGACTGTCGGACGCGTTTTTGTTCAATTCACAATAGTTCAACTCATTCATATAACCGTTGCTACTCGAGAATCAACAGCAAAATGCTACAAACACGCAACCAGTTGCGAGTGCAAATAAAAAGAAGGGTCCTCAGTACTATAAGAAGAAACAACCAAACGGAAATTCTGCACAACAGCAGAAACAAACAAATCGTGCCTCAGGTACCTCTGTTCCTGGGCTGTCTAGCCAGAACTCGCAAGGGCAAGCGAATTTTCAGGGTGTGATAAACAAAACAAATACCACGTAGTTCACTCCAAGGGGGGAGAGGGCGATGTTGGGTCATCAATATCAACATCTTTTGTAATCATATCAGATCATTGTGAGACAATTGATTTTCCTATGAAACACACGGCCGAATCAAAAAAATCTGTGCAGGTTCCCGTAGATTTGCAACAAATTCATGCAATTATTAGTCAAAACGAGTTGCGACCACCTTACATGCAGTAAATTTGGACCATAAGTCATTCACTTTGTTCTTTGATTCTGGTAGTCCACGTAATATAATGGATTTAAGGACTCATCATTTACTCTTTTCAAATTTCCCTATAGAAAAGTCCGGAATAAGGCTCTCAGGCATTGGGAATAATGAATTAAATGTTGTGGGCGTAACTCATGTACAGTACAAGGTCGGTAAGCGCACGTTTGCTGATACCTTTGTCGTTGTACAAAACATTAATATGTATCCCGCAGTAATTATCGGATACCCGTCTATGGGCACTCAAAATATTATCTTAGCACCTGCAAAACACGGCGTGTATATCAAAGGGAAATTCTATAGGTCTTCTAATACCCTAAAATCAGTTTTAGATAATAAAGAGACAGGCAGAGTTGTCACTTACATTACGGAACCAATCACCTGTCTCATGAACCAAAGAAATAATACAGGCAACCCAACAGAACTCTCGCTCACCCGTGAATATCAGCTTGCACGCAAACTCTCGAGCCTAACGTAACTTCAAATATATTAGTGCGTGTAAAGAGAACCTTGCCAGGATCTGAAACATTAATCCTTTCCGAAACTCTGAAAACACACGGATTATCCGTCACACAAGCCGTTTATACAGTCGGCTCACAACAACAATGTAACATCGAAGTCTGTAATCATTTGAATACCACTTTAGTAATCCACAAAAATCAACATATCTTGGATGCCGAAGTTTATAAACATCGCATCCTTACCGTAGCTGAGATAAATCACGCTCAATCAGTCGCGGATGAACCCCTTTTGCAATCTATAAAGAACAAAATCAATCAGGACATTCAAGAAGAAGGAATTCAGCAGAAATTTTTGAATCTGTTAACTAAATATCATGATGTTTTTTCCACTACGGATGGAACCTTAGGAAAAACGGATGTCATCGAGCATCAAATCAGGCTCAAGGACAAACAGAAAGTAATCTATGTACCTTCGTACCGACTTCCTATGAAATTTCAGAATGAGATAACAGAGGAAGTAGGAAAAAATGTATTAAAGGAAGGAGTCATTAGGAAATCAAACAGCCCTTATAATTTTCCGTTAATAGTAGTACCGAAAAAAGATCGAACTTGGCGGATATGCGTAGATTTTCGTCGTTTAAACGAAGAAACAATCCCTGACAGATTCCCAGTACCATGTACCGATGATATCCTATCTTTACTAGGCCAGAATAAATATTTCACAAGCAGACTTACTAAAAGGATTTCATCAGGATTCCGATGGAACAAGAAAGTATCCCATACACTGCCTTCAAGCACAGCCAGGGGACATTATGAATTTTTGCGTATGCCTTTTGGTTTACGTTGTGCTCCTATAACTTTTACTCGTATGATAAACGTCGTGTTTGGAGACTTGTTGGGAGATATCCTACATGCCTACATGGATGACTTAGTAATCTTTTCCAACACATTAGAAGAGCATTTACGTAAATTGGAGTTAGTGTTACAAAGGTTAAGGCAGCATAATTTAAGGGTAAAGATAATGTAAGTGTGAATTTTTTAAAACAGAACTAGTCTATCTAGGTTTCACGGTTTCTAGTGAAGGTCTTAAAGTCGTCCACGATAAGGTGTCGGCTATCCGTAATTTTCCGATACCTACTAACGTCAAGGGAATACAGCAATTTTTAGGATGCAGCGGTTACTATCGCGCTTCATCCGCAACTACTCAATCATAGCCGCTCCCCTAACCGATCTTATAAAAAAGGGCGTAGATTTCGTATGGTCTGAAAGTCATCAACAGGCGTTCGATAAATTGAAAGATGAACTGTGTAGTTCTCCTATCTTGAAATTTCCTGACTTCGGTAAGGAATTTTTTATAGCAACAGACGCCTCAGACCTAGGAGTAGGTGGGGTATTGCTTCAACAATATGATAAACAGTTTTCCCTATAGCTTTTTATTCACGTAAACTGAGACCTTCCGAAAGTAAATATGCAGTAATAGACAAGGAAGGGCTCGCTATTGTTAATTCACTCGTGCACTTTAAATTCATAATATACGGTTACCCCGTCAAGGTTCTCACTGATCATAAGCCCCTAACCGACTTCTTTAAAGGCTTTAGTCACAGCCCCAAGCGAACTCGGTGGCACATGATCATTCAGGACTTTGGCGCGAGGATCGGGTATTTACCTGGGAAAGCAAATATCATTGCTGACGCATTATCACGCAACCCCTCTTCATCTTGTACCGAGCCATTAGCTGAATTAATAGATATCTCAACCTCCATGCCCGTTGTTAAAACTATATCTGAACAGGAAGATCTGGGCTGGAGTGCTGAACTATTACAGACGGAACAAAGAAAAGATCCGCAAATAGAAAAAATCATCATTGCGTTAAACGGAAATCCGAAGGAAAAAGAATACCTAAAGTATAAGCAGCAGAATTATACCCTACAGGACAATATCCTGTGTAGATCCGTGACGAGGAAAACCCGCAACACACCGCAGTTGAATAACAACCAGGTGGTGGTGCCTATCTCACTCATACCCACTGTTCTTAAAGTGGTTGCATTGAAAATCCACTGCATGGACACCCGGTTATACCTTGATGTCACAGAAAGCCCAATCCTTATTTTTATTGGCATACGATGCTTACAGATATAAAAAAGCACATAGCAAATTGTCGCACTTGTCAAGAATACAAAGGGCACACGAAGACACCTGTCAGCCTAGGGCTTACCCCGTGCCAAATCAACCCTTTGAAAGAGTACATTTAGATTTATTAACAGGATTTACGAGTCAGACAGAGGAAATAAGCACCTCCTAGTAATTATAGACGCTTTTTGACTCGATATACAGAACTTATAGCGCTTAAAACAAAAACCGCGGTCGAGTGCGCTAGGAAGTTTTACGAGTGCTACATTTGTAAACATGGAATTCCACATCATTATCTCAGACTCGGGCGGGGAGTTCAATAATCATTTCCTTAACTCCTTGTGCGAATTCCTTAGTATAAAGAAAATCAATACCATGATCTATCACCCAGAGTTAATGGGCGGTAGTGGAAAGGGCAAATCTTTAAGTTTTAAACATTTTAAGGGTCACCCTAGGGGGGGCAGATCCCAACTGGGACATTGCCATACCTGCGGTGCTAAGCACACTTAATCACTCGTATCATGTGTCTATTAAAATGACACCGCACGAGGCACTGTACGGTATCCCGGTCCGAACGCCTTTCCACATCTTAAAACCTACAACTAATTTATCAAATCCTCTAAAGGATGTTAGGGATTGCAAGCATAAGTCGATATAATATAATTCGTAAGAATTTAGAAGAAGCACAGATCATAATGAAAAAAAATCATGATAAAATAGCTAAGCCAACTAGAACATATGCCGTGGGCGATCAGGTATACATACAAGTATACGTGCGTAAAGGTTTAAATTATAAACTGACACCTAAGTTTGAAGGCCCGTTTAACATTTTAGAAAATTTAACGGCCAATAGAGTTAGGGTTCAAAATGTATCCAAACCCACTGATGTGAGAATAGTCCCATTGGCACATATCAGAATCTAAAGAAGGGTAGATGGAGTGTGAGGGAAAAAAATGGTTGTATTTATGAAACTTGTATAATAATTTATATATATATATATCTATTAATCATATTGTATGTAAACCTATTCTTTTACGCGAGTTATTACATCTGTTTTACTCATTGCAGGTTTTCAAAAATGAATCTGTTATTGTTAGGAGTGATATTGTGTATTCAGACATCTTTGTTGTATGGAAAGAGCGCTAGGACGAAAGAATAGAATTTAATCATGGCTCGATTATTGAGAGAATCGATGATGTATCATCCGTGTCAAGTAATATGTTTATCGAAGTAGATATGCATGCTATTTTCTTACCTGAAGATGACGTCCTTACTTAAAGAATGACCTGATGAGGTTTGGTATTTCCCCTTAAGGAAATGCATGAACGTAATTTTCATGCTAACTCAGAGATTTCACTAGCTCAAACAATAAGCGTCGCGGAAATGTTGTCTTATGACATACAAAATAAAACCGCCGAGGCAGAAGAACTCGCTCGTGACCTGCATGATGTGGTCTGTGCGGCACAATACTCTTGAACGCCGCAACCAACGCTTTATTCTAGCTGGACTAAAACATCTTAGGATCAGTTGCGAATCTAGGCTTAGGAATCTCAAATCGCCTCAAGATAAATAATCAAAATAAAAGAATTGAGTTTTTGCAACACAAAACGGAACTGGCCTTATCAGAACTTCGCAGCCAGTTATCTTCGATCAATCAAATAATGAATATCGTTAATGAACATTCAAATAATATCGATCAGGTCATGGAAGTTCAACATTTGCTGGCTACTTTAGCTTACTATAGTTCGAAATAGATCATATCCGTGTGAAAATATCACATTTTATTGAAAAGTCAAAAGATTATGTAGAAGCAATTACGTTAGCAACAAGGGGTGTGTTATCTCCTCACCTCATGCCTATTAAAGATCTGACGTTAACTTTAGAAAACGGACGGGAGAAGCTAGGTTATATTCCTTTATTAGATGCCCATAAAGTAGAATTCTATTATATTATTATCAGTCAGCGTTGAAAATTATAGAATTATGATCACAATTCCTTTTGATTCTTCCGATGCTTGGCAATCATACAAAATAGCACCGTTTCCTACTTTTATGACGAATAACTCAAATCCAGTAATATCCAATTTAACGGGGCATGTACTGATTTCTTCTGATAAGAAATCATTTACAGTCATTAAAGACTTAGATAAACTCACTCATTGTTCAGAAGCCATGAATAATAAAATTTGTACAGCTGACTCTTTTGAATTCTATCCTATATCAACGGATTCATGTGAGTTTGACATAGTGCTAAACGGCTCTCTCTCTCATACAAGCGAAGGTTGTCTGGGGAAACTTTATCCCTTTTACGGTAATAAATTCAATTACAGGATGAATAATGGTTCCTGGATCCGTTATGATAAGGCCGGATTCGACGTCGTGTGTCCGGACACATCCACCGCCCATGCCCCTATCTTCGTAGCAGCCGATGGTTGTACGGGGACATCTACAAACTATACCGTCAGAGGGGTCAACACGATAATACGTGAGAAGGCGTATTTCGCGAACTACACGTGGGCTACCACAATCATCCCATCACTACCTCTCCCATACAACGCGCGAGTAGCTCATCGTCTGACGCAACTGGCTGAGATGACCCACGCGTCATCGACTTATGCAGGTGGAGAAAATCTTCGCTACTACATTCTGCTAGCCGTGTTCAGCGTTGACGGCCATATTGGTTATCGCCGTCAACATCTTTTGCTTGGCGTAGGCTAAGGCGTAAACAGAAGGATCTCCAAGGGAACGTACTGGCCCGTCTGGATGACGTACCCGTTAAACTCAAGTCGTTTGCGTTTAGGGCCGCCTGAACCTGGCCACTTCAGTTCGTGCCTAGGGAATTGTCTGGAATTGTGTTGTGTGTGAAAAGCGGTCCGTATGCTGGCAAAAATGTAGGACAAGAAAGACTCACGCCTTTGCATTTTGAAACAGTTAAAGTATCTCCAGGGCGCCTAATAAATCATTATAGCCCAATATTATACATTAATATATTCCTAAAGGTATTTTTCGGGCACCTAATAAAATATCAGCCCTATATATTGAATTTCTGCAGAATTACATTGTTATACTATTATACATTATATTATCTATTACAAAGAGTGTCAAGTACTCTTTAACAATTATCCATGATCATGCTATAATCATTATTTAGTAACCATTATTCTTAATCAGGTTACCTGTTATCATATTAATCATGTATACATGTTTTGATTTTTACCTTTTTATTATTTTTGGGTACATAATCATTATTATTACCAAACATGGATCTATATTTTCCATGCATTTATCTTTGTTTATGAATATGTCAACAAGGGTATGTAACAGAACCTTTTTATGCATTTAATCACTTAGTATGTTACGAGCACGCTCCTATGGACAATGTTTAAAGTAATTTTTTTTTTGTTATTCAAGGCTTGAATAGGTAGCAGTCCGAGCCTAATGTAATAATTACATTATTATATAATTTACAAGATCTGTAAATATAAACCAATGACCTGGGGTCATGGCATTAGGAGGGTTCTACGTGACCAAAGCAGACCTAGATTACGCTATGCACTGTCTGCAGTAGCCTGATCTAGCTCAAAGCTTTGTCAACATTTTTATGTTTATGATAACTTTGCACAACAACTTCCATGGGAAGCGGTTGACCTGTTAACCTACGCCGGAAACTTGTAACTTCCGAGCCGGCGAACTACGTATGTGTTTTTATATGAATTGCTGAGATAGCTAATGTTCCGCTATCGACGCGATGCTTTAGAATGGCAGTTCCACGCCAACGATCAAACATATCGGTCGTCCGACCGAGCTGCATCTCCTAGTATGGAGTTACAGAATAAAGTTGTTATCTTGTCAACTTGACTGTTTGAATCATCTCCTCTAGTCAAAGAAGAACCTCTCTACTAAGATATCCAAGGGAGATGAGAGGAACCAAAAATTACTTACGAATGACAGTCGTAAGGAAAGAACAAAAAAGTCTATCGCCAAGCGATAAGACATTAGACATAAACAACGTAGGGTAATGTCGTCTGCATAAAATGTACAAGAAACAGGAATTATTATTTTTGAAATAATTTTTTTTCACACTTTTTGAAAAGCTCACTAATATTATGGAAGTTGAATACCTTATTCCTTTAAAAATTATAAAGTAAATAATCCTTTACGAAATCGCCCAGTATCTTATCCTTACAGACATTCATTAGTCGCCACATAATCGCATGTCCGTTTATACTTGTACGAGGTAATGACTCAGATTTACTCAATTCCCGTTAGTTGTCTTCGGAATTTCACAGTCAAGAAACTGCGAGTCTTCATATCAAAGTATCTAACAATACTGACCTGTTATTTGCGTAACACCTTTCTTCTTCCTCTACATCTTTTTCCACTTCTATGTTGGGTCGACGTTGTGTGACACCTCTCTCTCTCTCTCTACACACACACACACACACACACATATATATATATATATATTATATATATATATATATATATATATATATAATATATATAACTTTAATACGAAATATATTGAACGTGATGATATGTGCATAAGTAAAGTTAATACCACGGAAGAAAATGAAAAACGAGAACTGCAGAGATCTTTCGGTCTCATATTCTTCCGTGGCATTACCTTTATATATAATCGTATATATATATATATATATATATATATATATATATATATATATATATATATAATATATATATATATATATGTATTGTATATATATATGTATATATATGTGTGTTATTTATATATCAAATATATATTGCATGTGTATATATACTTCATATATGCAATGTTTGTGTATGTGTAAGACAGAAATAGACGCATCCATCTACCGATACCCCATATTCCCCAAAAGCCCTTTCTTCTCCCCTCGCAGTAATTTATTCTGTAATTATTACCAGAACGTCTTTTATTACGGCGAAGCCTACTGGCTTCCCCTTCCCTGTTAGCTATCTGAGCTGGAGACGGTCATTAAATGTATTTTACATTATTATGGCAATTTTAGCTCACCTGACTTTCTATAGTGATAACCCTCCATCGGTGCCGTTTCTCATTTCGTTCTCTCTATCTCCATTTCCAGCTAAAACTATATACGATAGTAGATTCACATCAACCGCGCATTTGATGTCTAGGCCAGTCCCTTACGACGCTCCTGATTGGCGGTTGATAAGCCAATGACAGGGCTGGAAACTCTCAGTCTCTCGAGCGAGTTCACATAGGCAAGATGTATGTTCCACCTAGTCTGAAAGAAGTATACCTCAGGAGAGGTGGAACATAGATCCTAACCATGTGAACTCTCGAGAGAGACTGAGAGTTTCCAGCTAGCGGACCAGCCCTGTGAGTGGCTTATCAACAGCCAATCAGGAGCGTCGTAAGGGACTGGCCTAGACATCAAATGCGCGGTTGATGCGAATCTACTATAGTAAAAAAAGCCATTTTGTCAGTTAAATTTACTGCTTTATGATGCGTAAACACACACTCACACACGATACCATGGTACATCAGTAGGCCATAATTAATTACAAAAAATTATGGCCTTCTACCGATGATCATGGTACCCCCTGAAGTATTGTTATCTTCGCCGACTGGAGACTAATATATATATATATATATATATATATATATATATATATATATATATATGTGTGTGTGTGTGTGTGTGTGTGTGTGTGTGTGTGTGTGTGTGACCAGTAAAAATGTTCTGTTACAACGGAATTCCATCTAATAAAAGAAGCCCATAAAAAAGCCAAAATATAGAAAGAAAGTACTATATTTCAGAGACTAGTAGTCTCTTACATATAGTATTTTCTTTTTATATCTTGGCGTTTTTATGGGCTCCTTTTATTAGATATATATACCCATAATCTTTTTCCTTTTTCGGATGGGCAGGCGCCAGCAAGGTATAGCGGTGGCGTGTTCAGCTAGTCTTGAAGAACAGTGTCGCTAGTCCTATATTATTGTTCCTTACTTATATAAGCGGACACTGATAGACCATTTACAGCTGCGACAACCGGCTGAAGTTACATTGCGAACGACCCACACAAACCATTCTTTCCTGATCATATGCACTTACTGAGACCTTTATTATAACTAATTTTGCTGATGGTGTGTTACTGTATTTTGAATAACTTCTCAAGTCTTTTACATGTATAGAAAGGGAAAATATATGCTGTATAACATCATTACCTGAGGCAGTATACGAACCTTAAGAACTTTGTCTTTTTTGACTTAAAGACAGTGTTAGCAATGGCTCTCATTCGTAATCTCTCGCACGCATGTTGCATAAATTACCTTACACTGGGTGCACTTGCACTTAGAGTGGTTATCTCACTCTTGCCCACAGGATATGGACTTCAATAGACACTTCTTGGTTGTCTAAGCTGCTCTAACAAGCCAAGAATAAATAGTGGCTATCTACCACTTGGCAACCTCAGTTCCTTACAGCGCATTTATATGTGCTGCGAATACACATAATCACTCATTCAGATCATAATTCCTTACAGATTTTCTGTTTTAATTTTGCCCAGTTAATCACTAACAAAAAGTGCCCATTATCAATCTTCAAATCTTCATCACACTCCAATAAAAATAAGCAAGCAAAAGTACGATATGCCCTTGCTACCAGATAAACAACAGAATCATAGAAAGCTGCCGTGGAGAGCATAAGTTAAATTCCTCCAGAATGTTGTGTTTACTGGATCTTAATGATTTCAAACGTGAGCTTGAATTATTTCGACAGATCACTATGTCAGACTAGGGCATGGAATGTCACGAAATAGCAATTAACTGACAAGGATTTGATTATGGAGCATAGGACCAACTAGAAATCAAAGATTCAAACATTTCTTACCAGTCGTCCCTAGTTTGACGAACTGCCGTAAGTCATTTTTTCCTCATTTTGAGAAAATGGGCTTCAAAGATTTTGATATCATTCACGGCTTCTAATCAGCTCAACTTTTGTGGATAGTCTGTTGGAAAATCTGCCAACGAAACCAGATGAAATTTTGAGATGTTATAGAGTATCAAAAAGTGAGACACTTTGACTGAAAATCTAAAAAACTTTAAAAAAAATGGGAGACACCAATTCGTCAAAACAGGGACGAATTATAGAGCCTTCTTGGTCTGCATTCAACTTGAGATATTCAACTAATTTCCAGAATCCCTAAAGATTTGACATTGGCTAGCGTCGTCACTACTACTGTTAGGCTCCGTAGGAGGGAGCCGTCAGTGCACCACACATGGCGCACTGTAGGCATTACTGAAAGGTCTTTGCAGCGGCGCTTCGGCCCAAAGTTGCAACCTCTCATTTCTGCGAGAGTTTGCTCCTGTTACACCTTTCAAACCACATACTGTCAATTTCCCCTTTCAGCACTGAATGACCCCATAAGTCCCTGCACTTGGCCTCTAGGGGCCCTGAAAGCAACGAGGGGAATTGGAAATTAACTTTTTCGGAAGAATTTTGGAAATCTCATTGTCTGTCCTGATCCCGGCATCTACAGATTTCTGACTTCTTGTCTTTACATTAATATGAATTGAATATATAGGCCAAAGGCCAGGCACTGCAATCTATGAGGCAATTCAGCGTTGAAACGGAAACTGACAATAAAAGGGTTGATAGGTGTAACAGGAGGAAAACCTCGCAGTTACACTATGAAGCAACTGTTAGGAGAGGGTGGACAGTTAGTTAGTTAGATGGAAGAAACAGAATATGGAAGGAGGTAGAGTAAAAGAAGCGAAAGTGGTTGCAGCTAGGGGCCGAAGGCACGCTGCAAAGAACCTTATAAGTAATGCCTACAGTGCACTGCATGAGGTGCACTGACGGCGCTAACCCCCTACGGGGCCTTACATTAATATGAAATTTATGATTAACCTTTCATTAAAGTGAGTTATTATGTGGGACCAAAATACAGGTCGAATATGCATGACAAAAATTGATATTGCTTTGCAGTTGTTACTCATTGAAGGGAAGGTTTTAAAGTAATAAGTGATGCTTAATGTATCTTACCTGTTAAAAAAGAAAAAGGAATTTGCCAACACCATATCTGCACCGATGTATTAAATCAACCACGGAATATTCTCTGTAAAGAAAGTGCAGGCCAATATTCTTCTACAATTCCTCGTTGGACGAGTGGTTTACGTGCTCGCCTACCGATTCGGTCGTCGCGAGATCGACTCCCCGCTCTGCCAACATTGAATCAGAGGAATTTATGTCTGGTGATTAGCAATTCATTTCTCGATGTAATGTGGTTCGGATCCCACAAAAAGCTGTAGGCTGCAAGGTAACCAAGTGGTTCCTAGCCACGTAAAAATATCTAACCACTCGGGCCAGCCGTAGGAGAGCTGTTAATCAGCTCAGTGGGCAGGTTAAACTAAGGTATACTTAACTTTTTAATTATCTGCTACATACATTGAACTTCAAAAGAGAAGTTCGACCATACGAGAAGATTACTTTCCTCTCACATATTGAATGAAATAATGACAATAATAATAATAAAAACACTTTGAGAACCCATCTCCTTTCCTCTTCTTGACTTGATAGAATTTATCGCCCCGCTTTCGTGGACCTTTAATCATTCTATCACAGATAATTACCGGCCGATGTGACGAGCCATCACGAAGAAAGATGGCGGAGCAGCAGCCACGCTGCTAATCATCTTATAGAGGCCGACCGTACACGACTCTCACGCAATAATGACTGGAAATTACAATGTTTGTTTTCGTCTGGTAAATCAGGTGCAATTTCCCTTTTCAAATGTGAATCGTCGAGAGAAATTAGTACGTAGATTTACAGCAAAAATTATAATACGCGTTTAACTTTAAAGTATGCGTTTATCATCTTAGCTCTATATATCATACATTGAACAATATTTAAATACCTTCATAAAGCGCTGGTCATATATATATATATGTGAGAGAGAGAGAGAGAGAGAGAGAGAGAGAGAGAGAGAGAGAGAGAGAGAGAGAGAGAGAGCTTACAAACACAAAATATGCAGCCAATATGTGAAGAATCACATGGTTTACGAAAGTTAGCGTTGGAATATATATATATATATATATATATATATATATATATATATATATATACTGCATATAAATGTTTATATATAAATATATAATATATATTCACACCACTGACACAGAATGGAAGGGCTGGGGGGTAGAAGACCTACTCCCTCCCAATCCAGCCAGTTGTAAACGGGAACCTTGTGTGGGTAAGACGAAGGGTGTAAGTCTAGCAGTTTCATCCCTATACTAAATATATATATATATATATATATATATATATATATATAGTATGTATGTATAAGGACACAGACACTGTGCCTGTATGGAGCAGCTCTTGGGTCACGATTGGCAGGTTCATACATGGGCTGCTCCCGGCCTACCGCAGCCCACCACTTCATTCGACCATCTGCTATGTTCAAGATAGCGAGTATGGGTCTATCACCCTCATCCCTAAAGATTTCCTGAGAAACCGGACGGTCGTCACTCTTCTCGTGCTATTCCCTGCACAGAGGTAAAAAGGTTTGTCACAAATAAATTTACTTACTATGAATACACAGACATATCTATATCTATGGACAATGAGATATATTGATCGATATAAGTAAAAAGCATGAGTTAACAAGTGATGATATATTTCTAAAATTCGTCTTAACTCTCTCTCTCTCTCAGAGGTAACGAAAGGCACAAAGGATACTCTTCGATCCCTTGAACAATTCATGCCAGATCAATTATTCGTGCTTCAAAGCTTTATAAAGCAGAGCGAATCCTTTTCGAAAATGTACTATCTAACCTTTGTGTTCGAATTTGCCAGGAGTGATACACCAAAGTCTTTCCAGGCTTAGTCTTCTCTCTCGCTCAATTACTTCATACCGAACTATACAATACAGTCTTTTAGTACACACGTGCGAACCGAACCTTGTATTGTAACGATTCTTGTAACAAAAAACGCAAGTGTGGACGGTTCCTCGAACACGAACCCGCGAGGTTCGAGGCTCCGTCCCGCCAATTGTCGGTTTTTGGGCCCCGAATCAAAGGGAGGTCTCTATGCACGTTACGCCATGTGTGGACGGGACCCGTATTGCGCGCGTATCAACAGAGGTTGCTGAACTTGTTAACACTGACTATGAACAAGGCCGTCCAAAGTAGAGTCCCTTGTTTTGGTCAATCATTACGTATATTTCTACCATGGCTGATTGGAGTGAGGAATAGGTCCTGCAATTTATTAGTTATTACGAAGAAAAGACTTTACTGTGGCCAGAAACTTCTTGGAATCTCATGTCAGCGAGTAATTCCCGACCACTGTGTTCTACCCTTCTAGTATATAACATTGATTGCCACCATCTTCTTTTATTTCTCTTCATCTTCTTTAAATAAGGTGTATAAATATACGGGGCAGCTGCTACTTGCATGGTGGCCATCGTCGGTAAACAACCCGGACACAGACAGACTTATGATCGCAGTGGATTGTAATGAAGTTGCGTGTTTAACGTGGTTACGGTTCGTCCTCAACATTTTGACACCTTGTAACCGTAAATGCGTAATTCAGTTACACATACAAGGTTCGGCTCTCACGTGTGTACCCCAACTTGTCAACTGGCCTCCCCACAAGGCTACCCGAATACAAAATCAGAAACTGTCGTAAGATCTTTGTTTATGAGTGCGGTGTTTGAACTGTACTGGGACCTATGAGGCCAATCATTGTTGAAAGGGAAATTGTAAGGGAAGAGGTTCAAGGTGTAGCAAAAGTTAAGTAAATCTTAGTTTTTACCAGACCACTGACCTGGTTAACAGCTCTCCAAGGGCTGGCCCGAAGGACTAGATATTATTACGTGGCTAGGGACCAATTGGTTACTTGGCAATGGAACCTGCAGCGTATTGTGGGATCCGAACCACATTATATCGAAAAATGAATTTCTAAACACCAGAAATAAATTCCACTGATTCCGCACTCGAACGCGCTTGCATACATTCATACATACATACATACATACACACACACACACACACATATATATATATAATATATGTATATATATATATATATATATATAGATAGACAGATATATGTATATATATAAATATATATATACACACAACTGACACAGAATACGTTGTTAAAGTTAAAAATCAAAACGCGTACACAATCACCGTAAGGATCTTGGGACGCGAAATAAACAGGTCTAGAATTTACCAGGAAAAGAAAAAAGAAACATATATAACACTTCCAGGACCTTCTTTCGTTTCCAAAGGCAAGTGCTAGGCCATACGCAATTCTACACAATTCCTCCTGATCAGTGCGCAATAAGGGCGGTTACGTATCGTACGAACGTGTAATCAACCTTTTAAACGTTGTGACGCCGCCCCCCCCCCCCCAACCCCACGAATGAGTCTGTACGTATTGAAGCCCTCCCACGACCAGATTATTCCACTAATGGGCGCTGTACTCCAAAGCTGGAAAGTGGGAAAATATAACTGCCAGTTCGTGACTCGTCTAAAAGCAGATGTTTCTCTACAGTTCTCAGTTGTTATCTGTAAGTGATGTTATTTGTAAGTGACAGTCTGTTTTTATGCAATGTTCCTTTGGTGTCCTATAATCCACCCACACAAGTCTTGCTATACGAAAGAGATTGTCAGCGATGCAATTCTTAATGGATTATGTGACACCAGCGACTACCAACCCTTGCCACGGTGGACAGGTCTTATTCACTCTATTACAACTCCAAGCTTTTGAAGATGTAACATGTGATATATGAAAGCCTATACGAAGCAAAATAAGCTTGTGACGGTCTTATCCAATATGGCGGCTACCGTGTTTATGTACAGGTTCTGATTAGTGACGACAACCATTTTTTTCCCAGCCATCTCACTTTATATTCCGCGGTCATGGTTTGAACTTTATTCAATATTAGCTTGTTTAATTAGTGGTTTTTATCCTTGCTGCCATCACATCTGAAACTCCGTGCTTGTTTGATTGCTATTATACAGGTTTTGGTCTCAATTCACTCCACATTGCACTTTGAACAAGTTGCTGTTCCTGGTTATTAAGCGCGCACGCCACAAACACAGATACGAGCAACAGACGACATAACTGCAGTTTTATTCCCTAAATTATTTTACTCGTTTAGTTCAACTTTACTGTATTTTAAATTTATTCAATTCATGTATATTATCCCGTTTTTTAAACCAATTACCTCTGGAAAAGATTTCTAAAGTAGGTAAAATCCATCGTTTCTAACGATTCGTACATCTGGTTGCCGAGGAACGACTACGGATAAGTGGATTAAAAAAATTGTTAAGTACTTTTCATTGATTTCAGTCTATATTAGTATTTTGAAATTCTTTAAACCATCGTTGCCACTTCAGTGGAGCTCCATGAATTCTATTCGTCATAGTAAAGCAATAATGATTAATGATAAAGTTCCTCTAATATTTATGTATATATACTTCCAAACCAAAGCCTAATGTCACCGATGTCAACTTTTGTTGTGTAGTCTTATACCCAGTTTGGAGGGTCAACAGGGTCTAAACATATCCATTTCTGCATAATGTATTTTTTGTCTCTTGGTGGTACAAGGACAGACAAGCGTCGTTATTCTTTACAATTGGCGATATACCCTTAAAAATTACGGCACGCTATGTAATGCACTACAGCAAAATCTCGTTCTGATCAGTGTTCATTACAGAAATTTAATAAATCTGTATTTTCTCAACCAAAACATATGCCTCAAATTAACTTTCCTCTTGTAACTGGTCGTTGCAAATTCGGCCCCATAATTTCTTAGTGCGAAAACAGAGGCCCAGGGACCGAAAATGATTGCGTCACACTACGGCGATAATCCGCCAGTAAAACATCGTCGTATATCTAAAAAATAAAGATATAACAATTACATGAACAGCTGATAATCTGCATGAATAACTGGTAAACTTTTCTGCAATAAAGTTTAGTAAAGCAATTATTTACAATAGGTACGAAAGCAAAGATGTCGTGACGTCATAACAGGGCTTAAATTGAGTCTGAATAGTCACTTTTTCTCAAATTAATCATCATAAATATGTAAATTGTAGGGCTTAAATTGAGTCAGAAAAGTCACTTTTTCTCAAAGTAATCATCATAAATATGTAAATTGTAAAAACGTATTAATCATCATAAGTATTTATGATTAATCATCATAAGTAAAGTATTGATGTAGTGCAAGTGCCCCAGCGTCCGTGGGTGCTGAGATATCACAGGAAATGTAAAGTTATTGACACAAGTGTCACTACCTTCTGAATTTGGCATATTCTGAATTTGGCCTTAATTTCTGAGATTACACCATTTCACTACCTTCTGAATTTGGCCTTAATTTCTGAGACAACAAGACTGATGCCCTTCTCTGATGTCAGGACGCCTTATATTGTACATTGCTTTGGGGTTGTACACGATGATCGTACATGGGACCACCCCTGTACCATGCGGTCTTTTTACCCTATATGCTCTTGCTCTTCGATTTAAGGTGTAGTTAAACCTATAATCCACGCAATCAGCGATGCAATTCTGAAAGGATTATGCTCTTTGATCCTACGTAAGTAGATGAAATGTAGCTGTACACCTTAGGTGAGGTGGATCGTCTGGCGATTCCGAATATCAGGAAGGTGAATTTGACAAGGTTGAAATAGTAATTTTTACAAATCGACATGGGCGTCTAAGTTCGACGTTGGATGTCTGAGTCTACTTGAATTAAGAATTTAGTGTTGCACTAATGGTAACCAGTGGCTGGAAAATGTCACGCTTGAAGGTGAACGGAATGACCTCCAATCCCCCTTCCCCTTCCGATTGGGGAATAGTGTGCCCTTTATGCATAAACTTTGTACTTTTGGGGGAATTAAAAAGGGCTAGAATATTGCTTGTGAAATGGCACTGTTTTCCAAGGCAGCTGTGTACCTAGTTCAAATAAGATATATAAGCTGTGGCTACGTTTTACGTGCTCGACTAAATGCACCCCCTCGGTTCAGAATAACAAGGAACGTTGGGTGACGATGTCATCGAGTGGCGTGCTCATTAATCACTGGGAAGGCAAGTTAATAGACACCAGCTACTCCATAAACATCCAGATGGCGTCAATCTTCTAAATATTTAGAGATTTGGACTGCCTTGTACCACCATTTCACTACCCTGTTTAAATCTTAAAATTTGGCCTTAATTTCTAACTTTGGAGTGGAGAAAATACGTACTTCGAACCCCTGAACGATAGGTTTTTTTAACCCTGTTCAGGGTTTTTTAAACCCTATTTGCTCTTCATAATCCACCCACGCAATCAGCGATGCAATTCTGAAACGATTATGCTCTTCGATCCTACATTAGTACATGAAATTTAGCTGTACTCTGTGTACACCTAAGGTTTGGTGGAATGTCTCGAGGTTTCTAGATGAATTTGACAAGGTTGAAATAGTAATTTTTACAAATCGACATTGGATGTCCGAGTCTACTTGAATTAAGAATTTCGTGTTGTACTGATGGTAACCAGTGGCTTGAATTAAGATTTTCGTGTTGTACTATAATGGTAACCAGTGGCTTGAATTAAGATTTTCGTGTTGTACTATAATGGTAACCAGTGGCTGGGAAATGTCACGCTTGTTGAAGGTGAACTTAATGACCTCCAACCCCCTTCCCCCTCCCAATTGTGGGAATAGTGCGCACTTTATTCATAAAGTTTGTCCTTTGAGGGATTAAAAAATATATTGACACTCTTCCCCAGCAATATCTATTAACTCGCTTGGGCTTTTCGTGCACTCCAGCAATAGTTATTGATGATCTTGTTCCAACCAGATCGTGTAGAAATCTCAACTTTTTCAGTGCTCTTCATATTTTGTTTCAATCCATCCGTTTTCAGTGACCTCTCATTGAATCCAGCCTTAACATTCATGCTTGTAAGTATGTTTTATGTTGGGCACTAGATTGGTTTCATGTCGGTGAACCTGGCTCCCCTGATAAATCTTGCAAAATGATCTGTCGTATACAGGCTAGGTAAATTTAGCTTGAAATTACTTTCAACCATTTATCGATTTAGCATTTTCCTCGTTTCTTATATCTA
The DNA here is from genome assembly GCF_015104395.2 of Macrobrachium nipponense. NCBI lineage: Eukaryota > Metazoa > Arthropoda > Malacostraca > Decapoda > Palaemonidae > Macrobrachium > Macrobrachium nipponense. Next base: position 38,716,169 of record NC_061094.1, read on the forward strand.
GAGTAAACAATTCCAATGTTGAAAACATTTCCAACGTTGAACCGCAGGATTAGTAAACATCTGTCTTTGAACCGCAGGATAAATTATATAAATACGGTAGGGCCATAAACTTTATACCAGGGGGAGGAGATTAAAAGTGTGATACTGTTACATTCTAAAGTTTCTTTGCCATTAGTAAACATCCAACATTCTGAAGTTTCTTTGAATGACATTGTGAGCTGTTGTCAACGAAAATTTTCCCCAGAAGCACACTTTGGCCTTAGGCTTGTGGAATGCAAGCTGTCTCATCTTAAATATGCAGGATCTTCAGGAATGTATGTGCACAAGAATGTAAAGGGTTGGATGCGATAGTATTTCTTAAGGAACGTAGGTGCACCGAAATTGTAAGGTCGTGTGCTGGAGTATTAGGATCAAAAGGATAGTGTGCCGCATTACCCTCATGTATTATTGTTTACCCTCATGTATTGTTGTGAGGTTTGCCCTGTTGCTTGATTGCACCTATTAGTCACATGTATGAATGTTATCTAAGCCTACCTACAACACTGGCCCAGTCTGTGTACAACCGTAAGTCTCCTACATGAATGTTGTCTATATATCTTGAACACTTAAATGTTATCCTATGTAAGCTGGTTACATAATAAAAATTGGGAAAAGGTTGTTCACGATTAAATTGGCCTTGCAAGTAGCCGTAAATGCCGTAATTTTTAAGATTGCTCCCTGTTCCCGCAATAAGGTTTGTCAACACTGCCTTCCTACAAACTTGCCCATGTATCCTACGTATGTTCCATTTTAATTCCTACTTTTCATAAAGTAATATCCCCGCAGCAAGGTTTCTCAACACTGCCTTCCTTCAAACTTGCCATGTTTCTTACGTATGTTCTATTTTAATTCCTACTTTTCATAAAGTAATATCAGAAGTCAGAAATCGGTCTTGTGTAAACCAGTAATTTTGAACGAAAAACATTGAAATGAACTCCGTATTATATGCACTGGCAATGCAAAGATGCAGTTTTCGAGCAGATTGTGAATGTAATCTCGCTCGACTTATATACTGTTTTCATCCAATCAAACAGCAGATTGTGTGTGATAGTGTAGTGTAAAATTATTGTGTAAACCCTCAAACTAAAAGAATGAAATGTATTTACAGACTACCACCATTGATCTGCATGGATCCTGTAACTGGAAAGAAGGGAATGGAAATGTATAATTACAGACTACCACCATTGATCTGCATGGATCCTGTAACTGGAAAGAAGGGAATGGAAACAATCAAGTTCATCGATACTGAAATTGTAGAGGAGGCCATTGCTGAGAACAACAACGAGCTCAACGATGTTCTCTGGGTTATAACCCTCTCTGAACGGTTGTTGTACAAGCGTGGCTTTCCGCGTTCCCATCCAACAGATAAAGGCTACGCAATAATACCAAACATAGGAAATACTCTCTGATCCTTGATAGGTGCTCAAGGAAATACGTAAAATGCGTAAGATGTAGGCAGGAATATGAAGTGGACCATAATGGCAAAGCTACTGAGATTGAAATTTGTAAGTACCATCCCCGCTCCCGCACTCCTCCATTTGCCAAAACTGGTCAAAATTGTATCGGCGACTCCTGCACATTACGAACTTGCAGCACGGCCCTACAACACGTCCATGAAGCCCTGAACAGTTTGAAATTGGATGGTTTCATACTAACTACAACCAACGCTAAAGTAGCAACTGAAGAAGCCTACGCAGTTGGAACAGTAATGGTCTACACAGAAGGGGGTTTAGAAGTAGGAGGCCTGTCAGTTGTTGACGCCGAATGTCAAGTGGTGAATGAAACTATGGTTGTTCCTGATAAACCAATAATAGACTATAACACCGAGGTTACAGGACTCGGTTTCAATGACTTCCTCGGTGTAACCACCACCATGAAAAATGTTCATAAAGCACTGCTGGCACTTTGGGGCCCTAAAACCATCCTCGTTGCCCAAGCCTTAGATTTAATCCGATTACGTGTGATTCATGACACACTTGTGGAGAAACAGGTGTCATACCGGGAAGAGAGCGGTCATGGTAGATGTGGTATAGCAGTAGCCAAATATAAAGCGGTTCGAGCTATGAAATTTACTCCTAAGTACGCAGCAAGGCCAAGTGCTCATGCAATAGCCCCAAACAAGTAACCAGCTTGTTAAGAGCCTGTTAAAGCCTTTGTCAATTGTCGTGGTAGGTAAGAATACATTGATGAAATATTTCAAGTAACCAGCTTGCACCAGCTTGTTAAGAGCCTGTTTAAGCCTTGTCAATTGTCGTGGTAGGTCAGAATACACTGATTAAATATACATTATATATATATATTTATATATGTGTGTGTGTGTATGTATCAAATACACATGTATGTTACCTTTCCAATAAATTTATCAAGTGATAATTTAGTGTAGTATAACTTAAACTTCCAATATATTTATCAAAATTTTGTGTTTATTAAAATTTTGTGTCGACCCATGTACCTTTTTCAATAAATTTTGTACCGATCGTGTGTTTGTTTTCAGGAGCATTACGTCGTTGTTTGTGTGCATTAAAATGTATCTCGAGCTGGAATATCAAATAACGGTCTTTCTATGTGATGTATATTCGCAACCGACAAATCCGGAGTGACTGTTCTCTCTCTCTTTGTGTTGGCCAGAGGCCTGGGTCTGCCTTTTTATTCTATTCCTCCGTGCCAGACATCGAGTGCCAAAAAAAAAATAAAAAAAAAATAAAAAATAATAAACCCTACCGAATGATCGATGATGAAAAAAAAAAAGTAAATGTTCATTTTATTTATATAGGCCTCTTATATAAAATATTCATAGTTATTTACAAGTTATCCTGAAACACACAAATTTCAACAATTCCATTTAAGCAGTAAAAATTCATTACATTCCAAAGCACATAATAAAGGCCGAGACGAAAGCAGAGTAAAAGTTCCATTTCATTCCATGAGTCATTATCTTTTTAAACAAGTTCATGGGGGAGGTTTGAAAAAATTCCCATTAACCTAGAATAAAAAATCATTATATTCTGAAACATATTTTGTTTTAAATAGGGCCCCCGAGAGAAGCAGAATATAAGTTCAAAATCCCCAACACATTTTAATAAACACTTTCTTTATGATATCCAGCATTCTGAGAGCATATATTGGGAGGTGTGAGAGAGACGCCTGCTTGTCGCCAAGGTAACGAACATCTGCAGAGTCGGTGTCGTCTGACAGCAAAGGCAGTCAGTCAGTCGTCGGAGTACTGGAATAGAGAGACTAGATTCTTTGCCTTCGATTTGTTCCAGGCAGAAATTAATCAAGCATGCTTTATTATATGTAAAAAATAGTTTTATAAATTAGTATTTATGAACGCTATATCTATTACATATATATTATATATCTATCTATATTTATATGTAAATTAGTATTTATGAACCTTGTGTATATATAAATTATATCTATTTCTATATTATATATATATATATAATTATTATATTTATCCATATATGTATATATATATGTATATTTTTTATTTTATTTATTTATTTTTTTTTTTTTACCCGATGCATTGTTTTAAGGTTAAAAATCTTTCGGGAGGTCTTGATTCGTGTACGGTTTGTTGGAGGCGAGGTTTTTTTTGGGGAAGCCGAATGGGCCAATCACAGCCATGCTCCCCCTTCCCATTTCAGTCACGTGGTTTTTTACTGCGTCTTTGAACGGTTGCCATCTTTGATACTGTGTTAGTACTATATTTGGTACTAACATTGCTTTCAAGTACTTTGGTACTACTTTTCTAGCCTTAATTTGGTACTTTTGACAAAAATTGGTAATAATAATGTTTTTGCTATTGCTCAATGCAGTGACCAGTTTAGTGCCTGAAGGAGCAATCTATCATGGTACACATTTAGTCAGTCTCGTATCGTTTGAGACGTGAATGTAAAGGAAGGAACCAGTGCAATGTTGAAAAACATAATGTGCGGTTTTCAGTCCAATTTACCGGATGCATTAAGGTAAAGTTCCTTTACACTAGGACGTGGAACATGCTTTTTCTGATTCATCTGAAGATGAATAAAAAAAAAAAACGGCAACAACGATTGCAGGCAAAGAGTGCCAATGCACAACAAAACAGTAAATTAGATAACTGTAGGATTGTTAATCACAGAAAGTGAATAATAGCAGTTCTGAAGTTTATGACTATAGTAGTTGTTAATGGTAAAAATACAATATTATTTTTTACAGTTTGGCACGAAAACCAAAAATTTCGGAAAAAGCAAAATTTAAAGGTCCCTATTATGAGTCTTATGTAACTCATAAAGGTGCGTATTATTAGTCTTATGTAACTCGCACATTACTGTTTTAACAGTGCGGGATAGTGTTGCCACTTTCATTGCATGCAGATAATATCCCCACTTTCATTGCATGCAGATATAAGTCTTCTTAGCGTTTGCTTCTCTTCCCTGTTAACTTTTTTTTTTCTTGTTTTCATTTCCTTTTTTCTTGTTTTCATTTCCGATTCTATTTAACTATTCCTTCTTTCTCTTTCTATAAGCTGAATGGCCTGTTAGCTCCGGTGTTTGGCCTTCACTATCCTGTTTTGCTTGGTGTATTTTATAAGAAAATACATCTCATTCCTTCTTCCCAGAACATTTTTAATTAAATCATCCAAGTCAGTCACAGGATCCACTTTTTCTCTGCTTTTTTTTTTTTTTTTTTTTTTTTTTTAGTACTTAGGAAAATAATAATTACTACTGAAAAATTGTTCCAGGAATTGTCTTTATCTTTACAAACGCAAATTCATATACAGCACCACACCACCTTTGATAATACATTAAAATTATTAATTACTATTGTTTAAAATGATGATAACATTACAGCAGACATTATTGTTATGATACTTGTGTATAGAAAGTTTAATCACACTGGATCATTGCCTATAAAGTTTACGCAAAATAAAAAAAAACAGGAGAGTGAAAACAGTAGAGTGTTGAAGTTTTGCGTGAATGCCTGTTATTGTTGTTTTGCGTGAATGCCTGTTATTGTTTTCTATCATGTAATGAGTGGAGATGAAGTAGGGTTGGTATCATGCCCAGCTGATATAGAGCTCATTAACACTCTATTATAGATAACGGGCACTCACACCTTACCCACCAAACTTCTACTGTACAATCCGGACTTTAATTTTATCTATTATTCGAGTTAAGAGAGCATTATGAGTCTTAAACCAAATTCCATAATTAATAAATATAACACGAATTCAATAGAGGTTAGCAAGCAGTAGTTAACAATTTTTTTTTTTGGAGAATATTTCCTGTTATTATTTCTTAACTCATTTAATAATGAAGTTCGTCTCATAATTTTCTGAACTAATTTAATAATGAAGTTCGTCTCATAATTTTTCATGCATTTAAAGTAATTTACAAGAAAAAATTTACAGTTTTGATTGAAATTTACATTAAACAAACTCAATAATCAACACAGGTCAGAAAACTTATCTAAAGTTTTTTTCTTTTCTTTTACAATCGTAACAACTTTAGTTTGCAAGTTATATAAAAAAAAAAATTTATACCAAATTGAATTTTTATACATCCGCTTACGACTGTTATAATAAATAACGTAATGCTTCATAATTTTATATAACTATTAGTGAATAATGAACATAAAGTATTTTGGTAATTGCAATTTCTATAATTATTTAATTATATTTATTTAATAGCATTATATTTCATTGTGAACAATTAGAATTTAGTCATTTAATATTAACCTAAAACTTTAATGTCTCTATTCATTAAAAAATTTCACCAACTATTCATCTAATTGCAATTTAAAAAATGTGTCTCTATTCATTAAAAAATTTCACCAACTATTCATCTAATTGCAATTTAAAAATAGTTATTCAAAAGTAAATTTTTAATTACACTTTCTAATTGTTATTAGGTGCATGTGAGGAGAAATATTTTAATGTGCACACATTTTAATTTTTTTCTCCCCTTAACAATAAGTAAATTGTAAGTGGTTACAATTATATAGATTGAGTTTTATGGAAAATATTTAATAAAAATAAAAAACCGGTAAACAGCATAAAACTATTTATTGTAAATATTCACTAGTTATTAATAAACTAATGCAGTTTATTACTTTTTCTGCGACAATCATAAAGAGGGCACTTTAAGCTTCAATTTGGTATAAAAAAAAGTTCTCTAATTAAATTATTAAAGTTTTTCAAAGTAAAAAAAGATAAAACTTTAAACGCGTTTTCTGACGTTTTTCCCTCCAGTGGCCTTTAGAGGGAAAACGTCCATTCGCCCGCCACTCATGACCAAAAATCGTTTTATTGCAAAAAAAAATCAAATAAAAAAAAAACAGATAAAAACATCGTTCAATACCTATGTTTTCATGTCCCGGTCGCATATTCGTGATCTGTGTTGTGCCTCGGCTCATGTGAGAAATTAAGACCAATCAGCGGTTAGAATTCGCTTGAGGCAATGACGTCATTATCCTAGTATTCAGTCTCACTGTGTACGATAATTATCCGCGGGTAACGTACGTTTTCATTATTGATAAATTATAATATATATATATATATATACATATACATACATACATGCATATATATACATGCATATATATATATATATATATATATATATATATATTATATATTAATATATATAACATACTATATACTATATATATATACTATATATATATTATATATATATATATATATACATGCATGCATATATATATATATATATATATATATATATATATGTATATATATATATATCGTATTTATATATATATAGTATTTATGAACTCAGGCGTCTACACACACACACACACACACACACAAGGCGTGGTTTGTGTTCCTACCGGATACATCGTTAAGGTTAAAAAATCGATAATGCGTACTCAATCGCCATAACGGTCTTGTGTCACGAAATAAACAGGTTTAGAAGGTACCAGCAAAAGAAAAACAACAAAATAAAAACTTTCAGAAGCCTCTCGTTTCCAAAGACAAGTGCTCTTAGACCATACTCAAATCCCATACAATTCCTCCTGAGCATAACATGATCACTGTGCAATAATTGGGACAGTCACGTCTCGTACGAACGTGTTAATGAAACTGTACGTTGTGTCATGAGTCTGTGTGTTCGTATTTAAAGCCTTCCCCCGAGAAACACATGTGCAGTCCACTCCGTTGCGTTGCGTGTTCTACGAAGAGAAACTCCAAGAGTAAGCAGTTCGTTCTACCTTAGCAGAACTGCTCTATTATCAACAAAACCTTTGAGGACATTTCATCGCTGCCCACTTATCATCTGTAAGTACAAGACTTGGCCACAGTCTATCATTCGAAACTGTTTGTTTCCGTATGGATGGAGGGGAAATACTATATGCTGGTTAAAGCAAGTTTCAAGGTCTCGTGATATTTCTAGTGGTGCTTTAATTCATTGCTAAGTCATATACCGGGGCACACAGTCAAACTACTTTTCCTACTCTATAACGTCACTGAATTCCTGGTTTCATCTATGTCCGGCCGGTCGGGGTCCGGTGGGTGTTGGGGTTTGTTGTTTCGAACCCACGAAACGATGAAATTATCAACTAAAAAAAATCCCGTTCGGTATATGAAAACATATTAATTCTGAGGTAGAGCGGATTAGATATTGAAGTACATGTGTAGCTCGAATAATTTATATGGATCACGGTAATTATTCATTACATATACATGTATATTGCCATTATATATATATGATATATGAATTTATTTGTATATTGTATATATTGTATAGATTTTATATATTATAATTATATATTATATGTGTATATAACCTCTTATATTTGTTTCACCAACTCTTATCATATGCTCCCTTATCATATGCTCCCCTCCTGTTGGAACCTCTGGACCCTCTTTTGCTTATTTCCATCATAATATTGAACCCCGTTTCTGATAATGTGAACGTATGCGAAATGTACTGCGTTGGAATCTATTTTTAACTTGTATCACTGCCAAGTTGTAAAACTCTCACGTCGGTCTAACCACGTTTGATATCCGGTCGTGAATGGTTGTCCTCATGAATTGTGCAACTGGTTGGCTAATATTATGTGAATATTATTTTCTTTACCTCAGATGTTAAACTGTGTCTAATTAGTCTAATATTTTACCATAGTCCATATGGCTCGCATTTTGTGAATATTAGTTAAGTACCTCGGATGTTAAATGGTGCCTAATATTGTCTAATTAGCCTAATATTTTACCCTAGTTCATTTGACTCGCATTTTGTGAATATAAGTCTATTACCTCGGATGTTACTGAATGGTGCCTAATATTGCCTATTTAGTCTATTATTTTACCATTTTACCATTTTTATAATTATCCCTGTTGTTTAATGAATGTTGATCGTCACTAGTGATCACATCCATGTACTAGCTACCAATTTTCGCTCTGACGGGAAAATGTAATTTCAATTACAAGGCGTTAATTTTTCCCTGGTTTTGTTAACTTCCTTACGTGATTAATATCGAAGCATTTAGTTGAACGGTGCAAGTTGTGTTAAAAATAGTCAAACGTCGATAAAGGTAATTGTACAATCGATATTTCTTTAAATCGGCTGCAACTTACAGTATGTGTCGCAACTTCCAGTATGTATTCGCGACGTCACGGTGCATTTGTTGAATCCAAACGTCATCGTGAGCCAAGTACCGTTCGTCGATAATTCGCCGTGGATTTAGGGCTGCCTTCCATTCGAATAACAGTAATCACAGTACTCAACCGACAATTAACCTTCAGGGGCTATTTAAGGTGTGTTTACATAAATCGATTAGTTATGATAATGGAGTTTTTTACGCAGTGACGTGTTCGTGACGTGTTCGCATTAATCTAAATTGAGGATGTGGAATTTTTACGCTGCGATATTTTCCTCTTAATAGCACGAAGCTCTTTCTCGCTCCAATCTCGCAATTGCAAGGTAAGTGATATCTGTATAGATAACTGATTCATCGTCAATTATGTGCTGGTTACCCTCAATATGTTCTTCAGGATGTTCAGTAAGTGATTTATCAAGGGTGGGTGGTAAAGTAGTGGTGGTGACAGGAACCCAACCCACTGCTTTCTCTGTTCCATCTCCACTGCCGCTTTTGGGGAGTCTTCCAAGTCTTGCTTGCTGTTCCATTTTGGGAAAGTCGAAGTCTTTCAAGTCTTCCTTGCCGTTCACCTGTATGGGAAAGTGGAAGTGTTACAAGTCTTACTTACTGTTCCCCTGTTTGGGAAAGTCAACGTCTTTCATGTCTTACTTGCTGTTCCTCTATTTGGGAAAGTCAAAGTCTTTCAAGTCTTACTTGCTGTTCCTTCCTATGGGAAAAAAGTGACATCATTTCAAGGTCTTAAAAACTTGCTTTCCCCGTTTGGGAAAGTCAAAGTCTTTCAAGTCTTACTTGCTGTTCCTCTATTTGGGAAAAAAGTCGAAGTCATTCAAGTCTTACTTGCTGTTCCCCTGTTTGGGAAAGTCAAAAGTCTTTCAAGTCTTACTTGCTGTTCCTCTATTTGGGAAAAAAGTCGAAGTCATTCAAGTCTTACTTGCTGTTCCCCTGTTTGGGAAAGTCAAAAGTCTTTCAAGTCTTACTTGCTGTTCCTTCTATTTGGGAAAAAATCCGAAGTTTCCACTTCAAGTCTTACTTGCTGTTCCCTGTTTGGGAAAGGTAAAGGGTCTTTCAAAGTCTACTTGCTGTGCCCTGTTGGAAAAATCAGTCTTTCAAGTCTTACTTGCTGTTCCCCTGGTTGGGAAAGTCAATTATAAGTCTTACTTGCTGTTCCCCTGGTTGGGAAAGTCGACGTCTTTCAAGTCTTACTTGCTGTTCCCTTGGTTGGGAAAGTCAGTCTTTGAGTCTTACTTTCCTGTTTCCCCTTGGTTGGGAAAGGGTCAAAGTCTTTTTGAAAAGTCCTTTTAACTTCGTGTTGCCCCCTGGTTGGAAGTTTTTTCAAGAAGGTCCTTTTAAAGTCTTTTTTGGCAAGTTTTCAAGTCCTTTCAAGTCTTCTGTGCTGTTCCCCTGGTTGGGAAAGTCAGTCTTTCAAGTCTTACTTGCTGTTCCCCTGGTTGGGAAAGTCAGTCTTTTGAGTCTTACTTGCTGTTCCCCTGGTTGGGAAAGTCAGTCTTTTGAGTCTTACTTGCTGTTCCCCTGGTTGGGAAAGTCAAAGTCTTTAAAGTCTTTTTTGGAAAGTCAGTCTTTCAAGTCTTACTTGCCCTTTGTTCTGGTTTGGGAGTTTCCCCAAATTCTTTTGAGTCCTTAACTTGCTGTTCCCCTGGTTGGGAAAGTCAAAGTCTTTAAAGTCTTTTTTGGAAAGTCAGTTTCTTTCCCCAAAAGTCTTTTGACTTCTTGCTCCCCTGGTTTGGAAAGTCAGTCTTTCAAGTCTTACTTGCAGTTCCCCTGTGGGAAAGTCAGTCTTTCAAGTCTTACTTGATGTTCCCCTGTTTGGGAAAGTCAATGGCTTTTAGGAAAGTCAAAGTCTTTCAAGTCTTACTTGCCGTTCCCCTGTTTGGGAAAGTCAGCCTTTCAAGTCTTACTTGCAGCTCCCCTGTTTGGGAAAGTCAGTCCAAGTCTCACATGCTGTTCCCCTGTTTGAAAAAGTCTGTCTTTCAAGTCTTAATCTTGCTGTTAACCTTTTTGGGAAAGACAGTCTTTCAAGTCTTACTTGCTGCTCCCCTGTTTGGGAAAGTCAGTCTTTCAAGACTTACTTGCTGTCTCCGTTTGGGAAAATCATTTTTTCAAGACTTAATTGCTGTTTTCAGCGTACATTTGCTCTCCTATAAGAGTATAGCTATAGGAGAATAGCTATTACTAAAATATAAAGGTTTTGTTTTGTTTTTAGATTACATTTGAGGAAACATTCCCATGCTGTTAGAGGTGATATAATAACAAGTTGATTAAAATTTTTCATTTATTTAGTGTATTATAAGGGCGAATCTACTCTTTAGTTTATTATTATTTAAGTGTATTATAAAGGCTAATTTACTTTTTAGTTTATGATTATTTAGTGTATTACAAGGGCGAAATTACTATTTAGTTTAGTATAAGGACGAATAAACACTAAATTTAGTTCGTAGTTGCGAACAACAACAGACTTGTCTGTCACCGAAAGCTAAATGTTGCTGCAGGCTTTTGATAAGACGAATGTATAACTAATACGTCCATTGTTATTTCTCGAAAGGAACATATTGAATAGTTTATATATAATATATATATATATATATATATATATATATATATATATATATATATATATATATGTGTGTGTGTGTGTGTGTGTGTAGTTAACGTTTGCTGTTCTTTTCTGTCAAAACCATGGTTGTATTTTGTTTCAAATTGATTGTGCCTAATAATTCGTATATAATATTAAGTTGGAAATTTTTAATGCAAATGTAAATTTGGTCTATGAATGATAAGAAATGCTTGTGATGCAATTCACAGCTAGCTGAAAATGTTTACAAATGTTGCCGGCGTTACTGTTACTGTGATTAATTTTCGTAGTTTCTAATTGTGTTAAAAAATGAAGCAGCATTGCTAACTCCATTATGATGACTATTACTATGTCATTGAGGTGAGGTAAGTAAAAGCTTATCACGAATGACTATTGGTACTATCTGTTATTGAGGTAAAGCTATCCCGAATGACTATTGGTACCAACTTATGATTTTTTAAATAATTGTCAATGGAAACTGATATATTGTAATTAGTTGTCAATGGAAACTGATATATTATAATTAGATTTTAGAAAGTCCTTCAATATCAGACGAAGGGTTTGGTGTGTTTCTTGCAGTAAGAATTTCGGGAAAAATAGCCTAGACTTCACGCTTCAGTACAAGTTAATATGCTGACCTCAACTACTTACAGTTCACATAAATATCCCAAGCATCATTGCCGCAATAAGTGTAGAGAGGGTCATGGATGTCGACAAAAATGCACTTTTGTAAACTTGGAGCATAAGTTTACAATGTATAGTTCGTATGCATCGCCCACCCTAATGTGCAATGTAACCTTTGTTGCTTACATCGGTTTGGCGTGAATTGTCATTTTTTTTTTACTCTTCTCGTCAAATTAATGTCAGTGTAAACTGAATTTAATGTTAGCTCATTGAAAGAAAACTAGGCCGGTTATTGTTGCAAGTGTAAATTAAACTTCAATTTAGCTTGACTGAAAGAAAACAAGGTCAAATATTGTTTTAAACAGTAAACAGAATAGGTTAATGTACCAAGGTTTTTTTTTTTTTTTTTTTTTTTTTTTTTTTTTTTACAGACCGAATAGGTTAATATACTAAGGTTTTTGTTGTTTTCTTTACAGACCGGAAGCAATGGCTAGTGGCGACCCGTACACAAAGCTTGAGCGTCGTCTCCTCTCTGATCGCTTATTGGACCAGTACAGTTATCCACGTCCCCATCCAAGAGTCAAAGGTCAAGCGGTCATATCAAACGCAAGAAATAGATATACTCAGATACCAGACAAGTTTTCAAGGAAATGCAGAAGATGTGGAGAAGTTTACGCTGTGCTAGAAAATGGCAAATCGCGTCAGCCTGAAGTTTGTCGCTACCACTCCAACAGTGGACACCCAGGACGTCCGTTTAAATGTTGTGGTAGGCGACCCCCATCGAGCCCTTGCAGAACTGCCCCTCAACATGTCCATGAAGACCTGACTTGAACAACATGACTGGTTACTTTCTCACGAGAGAGAACTTTTCTGTGACGTCTCGTGAAGCTTATGCCGTAGACACAGAAATGATCTACACCGGAGGGGGTCTAGAAGTGGCTTGCCTGTCCGTTGTCAACACCGAATGTGAAGTGGTTTATGAAACGATGGTTGTCCCTGACAATCCTATTTTGGATTACAACACAGAGTTTTCAGGACTCGAGTCGTCTGACTTCATTGGTGTGACAACCACCATGAGAGACGTTCATGGAAAGCTGCGGACGCTGTGGGGTCCTAACACCATCCTAGTGGGCCATGGGTTAGAGAGCGATTTAATCAAACTGCGTGTGATTCATGATAAAGTCGTCGATACGCTTCAATTATACCCACACAAGAAAGGTCTTCCGTTCATGAATTCGCTCCAGTATTTGAAAGACCACTACTATTTACCACGTAGCACAAATGCTGCAAGTTCTTATAAATGTGGTAGAGATGCAGCTGCCGCTATGAAGCTTGCTCTTCGAAGGGCATAAAATCCTAGTTAATGGAACTTAATACACACGGGGATTCAGTAATTACTTGGTTTTAACGGGTTGTACTCTGCATGATTACATTATTCGTAAAATTTCAGTTGTGGAAGGAATTGGCCCATTGTTTTCTGTGAGAGTACTATTATTTAGTACTATTCCAAAAGCTAACATGAAGTCGTCAGAGAAATTAATAGTTTTTCAATCCTGAAGTTTCTTGAAACAAGAATGTTTGGAACGATCTTCCAGCTATAATGGCAGAAGGTATGAAAGCCGGACACTCAGTTCGTTCATATGTAAATTTATACCGGTAATAGTCTGGCAAAATTATGAATTGACGACAAAGAGCAGCCTATTATATGTAATCTGCACAGCTGTGGTGTGTGTGCAATTTCAGTTTGTTACACGTAATTTTTTAAGAGATGTAGTTTCAGTTTGTTACACAATTCGTAATGCAGATGTAATTTTAGTTCGTTTGTTTACACAATTCTTAATGCAGATGTAATTTTAGTTCGTTTGTACAAAAGTACTTGTTAAGATGTAATTTACTAGGTAATGATTATCAGCTGTCTCTCTCTTACTTTAAAAGTTAAAGGTTAATTTACTAGTTAACGATTATGTTTTGAGGATAGTGTGTTTATGCCTCGGAATAATTCCACTGGTTTGATTATATACACATGCCTTCAGTCGTAGTTGTTGGTTTTTTTTCTTCCGTCCTCCAAGGCTCAACAGTGTTCATTTATATATATATATATTTTTTTTTTATTACTTCCACCAATGCTAAGTTTTATTATTATTATTATTATTATTATTATTATTATTATTACTACTACTACTACTACTACTACTATTACTACTACTACTACTACTACTACTACTACTACTACTTCCACCAATGCTAAGTAGTGTTCATTTACAAGACGTGTGTGTTTCAACTGTCCTCATATACTTAATCATTTAATGTTATCTAATGTGCCTTGGAATATTTCTACCTTATCATATAAGTATATTTTTCTGTTGTAAGAATACCTTAGCATTTGTAATCATATAGTTTTTTCTGAATACCTTATGATTTAGATTTTTTTTTATGTGTAGCAAAAATGTCCACTTACAACTATAATCAGTTGATTGTATTCACCTATGTATTCATGTAATGTGCCTTCGAAATACTTACAATTCAAATCAGTTGATTGTATTCACCTATGTATTGTATTCATGTCATGTGCCTTAGAAAGACAACTCAAATCAGTTGACTGTATTCACTTAATGTATTCATGTAAATGTGCCTTAGAAATAACTACAGTATCAATTAAGTAATTTGTTCTTCAAGTTGTAAAAGTGAGCACTTACAACCGACAACTATTATACAAGTGCCTTAAAGTGCCTACTGTACCAGTTAAGTTTTTGTTTCTTCCTTTAGTTATAAAAATCTCCACATTCAACTATTATACGATGAGCATTTTTGTCCTCATACAATATTACCAGCTCTTTCATTAAGGTTTTGTCAAGACTGTGTTCTCTTTGTAAATCTTAACGGAATATTATAAGTAATTGTGTTTGAAAGGTTTCATTAAAAATAAACTTTATTTCAAATGAACTTGTATGAATTCATTAATTTCCAATAAATTTATATTCTTTTCGTTTTCTCTCAGATACAAAAGTGTACTAAATGGACGAACTACAATGTCCTTGTCAACAAATATCTAATGAAATTCAAAACGGAATGCTAGATTATAAAAGGCTTCATTGAACTAGTGTTAAGAGCACTTAAGGTTGTAAGTCGTAATAAATTCGAACAGAAAACTGAGCACTTTGTACATAAGCACCATTATGTACAAATGGAACGTTAACAACTTCAAGAAAACAAAGTAAAATGCATTACAGTTAGATACGTAATACCACTGTAATGCGAAGACATATTACCACTAATTCAATGTACTTTTATTTATAAATTTGCTGAATCTTCAGGAACGTGCATTGCAATTACAAGAATGGATTACCATTGTAATCTGATAATTTACGAATTTACAAAAATAAACACTTATAAAAATCTATGAAATGCAGTTTCTGTTTGAAAAATCGTTCAAATAACACAATGAAATACAGACATTATTGTTTAGAATTATTCAAATAACAGACATAAGTATTGCAGAATCGTAATCAGTATCCATTTGAGGCCATTTCGCAATCTCCAACATCGAATTACACGAGGAATTCTAAAACGTAATGTCTAACACGTATTGTGAATTGCCTTTGTCTACGTTTTCTCACCGTCCCAAACCAGTCACTCGTCCTCCCTCCTCCCTTTCTCGTTACACTGAAATTTCGCTCTCTCTTTCGCTCTCACTCCTTCGCGTCTTCCTCCCCTCTTTCTGAAATCCGTTTTCGGTTTCTAATCTCGGCCATTCCCCTCTCCTCTTTTTGCCGTTATTTCTGTCAACATTACTTCAC
>NC_061094.1:38734322-38739322 GCF_015104395.2 Macrobrachium nipponense
TTGATGAGGTGTGCAAGAAGAAAGAGGTAGCGAAAGGAGGGTTTATGATGCTAGCAAAGATGATGAGGTGTGCAAGAAGAAAGAGGTACTGGAAAGGAGGGTTATTGATGCTAGCAAAGATGATGAGGTGTGCAAGAAGAAAGAGGTACTGGAAAGGAGGGTTATTGATGCTAACAAAGATGATGAGGTGTGCAAGAAGAAAGAGGTACTGGAAAGGGGGGTTATTGATGCTAGCAAAGATGATGAGGTGTGCAAGAAGAAAGAGGTACTGGAAAGGGGGGGTTATTGATCCTAGTAAAGATGATGAGGTGTTCAAGGAGAAAGAGGGACTGGAAAGGAGGGTTTTTGATCTAGGTGATGAAGGAGAAAGAGGCAGTACTGGAAAGGAGATTTTTTGATCTAGCAAAGATGATGAGGTGATGAAGGAGAAAGGGGTAGTACTGGGAAGGAGATGGAAAGGAGGGTTTTTGATCTAGCAAAGATGATGAGGTCTTCAAGAAGAAAGAGGTACCGGGAAGGAGGTTTTTTGATCTACCAAAGATGATGAGGTACTCAAGAAGAAAGAGGTAGTACTAGAAAGGAGGGTTTTTGATCTAGCATAGATAATGAGGTGTTGAAGGAGAAAGAGGTAGTACTGGGAAGGAGGGTTTTTAATCTAGCAAAGATGATGAGGCCTTCAAGAAGAAAGAGGTAATGGAAGGAAGGTTTTTGATCTAGCAAAGATGATGAGGTGTTCAAGGAGAAAGAGGTACAGGAAAGGAGAGGGACTTTAAATTAAATTAGTTTAACGGTGCAGTCTAAGTTGTGGGGGGGCGGGGGCGTGTTCGATGCTGTTGAGTCTAAGTGTTCGAAGCGACTAAATGATGTGTACGGTTTTAGCTCAGGGTGTTTATCCACGATACAGCTGCCGAAATACGAGTGCATATACATACATACATATATATATATATATATATATATATAATATATGTATATATATATATATACATATATATACTATATATATATATATATATATATATATATATACAGAGAGAGAGAGAGAGAGAGAGAGAGAGAGAGAGAGAGAGAAATAAAAAAACTTATCAAGAAGATAAAGAGAGCAGTAAACAGACTCACGATAAAAGCGTTCTTATAAGACAGGAAGGGGACTGATCAAGGAAGACACATCGGAGGCAAAGATAAACAGGTAGCAGTTTCTACTGCAGTGAGGAAACAGTCAAGCCTATCAATTTCTGCTCCGGAAAACGAGATATGCAAACCAAAAAAATGAATGAATATCTTTTGGAAATTCGTTGTTATATTTCGTCAAATCGTTTTGGAAATTCGTCAGAGGAACCTCGTAAAATCGTTTCGTTAATCAGAATGATTTCTCGACTGTCACTTTTAAAAATGCATTTAAACACTCCATTCTGGCATAATAATTTGGAATTTTAGGCCAAAAGCCAAGCGCTGTTACATATGAGGTCATTCAGCGTTGAAGGGAAATTGACAGTAAGGTCTGAACGGTGTAACAGGAGGAAACCCTCTCAGTTGCACTAGGAAACAATTGTGGTGGAAAGTAAGATGAAAGAATGAGAATACGAACGAAGATACAGTAAAAGGAATGAAAGCTTTAGCAGCTAGAGGCCAAAGGGACGCTGCTAAGAGCCTGAAGTAACGCCTTAAGTGCACAACGTGAGGTGCACTGACGGCACTATCCCCTAAGGGAGAAAGCAATAATTTGTACAGATCACATAGAAATAAATGTACTTCCACCCTCCTATTACAACTGAAACAACTGCAATCTATGCGTAATCAACGGAAAGAATTAATCAATGGAATGGCACGCAAGCCCTGAATAATAGTCTCAAAGTGAACACGATTTTATGGGGCAAAAGTGGCTTGGAATTCTCTCTCTCTCTCTGCTTTGCACATATATATATATATATATATATATATATATATATATATATATATATATATATATATATATATATATAGTAAATTGGCTTAGAATTCCAGTTCTTTTCTCTCTCTCTCTCTCTCTCTCTCTCCTCTGCACGTTTATGAAAATTATATATATTATATTATAATAATATATATATATATATATATATATTATAATAATATATATATATATATATATATATATATATAATATGGATGTATGTATATTTGTTTTTCTTTATGACACATTGTGAGGCGTGAGATTCATTTGTTGTAACTTGTGTTTGTAATACGCCAAATGGCCCTACCCTAATAGTTTTAAATTTTGCACAAACTGGATGGTATGGCACTCAAAGGCGGTGTGGCACTCAAAGAAGAACAGCAATGCGCAAACCATAAGATCAGTGTATGTCTTGCGGGACGCAAGAACTGGGAAGGGAGTGATGAGCTGATTCAATACAGTTTTCAACATGCCTTTTCCGTGATATTCAGAAGTCTCGTGAAACCGATGTAATTGATACGTGTGTATGTGTAACAAAACAAGTCAACCGCCAAAGACATTACAAGTTAGCGTGGCTTGGGCAGTTCCAAAGAGTGCCACGCATCTCTATAACCAATCAGCTTCTTGCATAATGATGCTGTGTGTATGGGGCATTTGAAACAGGCCGCACCATCGGTCAGACCAGTTCGTTAGCGTGCTCCAAATAGTACAGACTGGTCGAGAGACGAGTGCCCATTGCCCATTGCCCTTTCCCGTCGGCCGCCACACGAAGACGTGTGTCACTATGTAGTGTCAATAACAGTCTAACCTGCCGTCCGGTTGTGCACTAGCATAGTTAACGTAATAATTACAGTTAAAGGCCCACCCGTGTAGCTAAGAAGAATACACCCGTGTTAAACGTTTCATCGATTATTACTTTAGCATGTCCTACATTGCATGCATGTAAACTTATCTCTCTCTTGTTTTTTCCTTCATATCCCGAACCCACAAATGATCGAGATCAGGTCATATATATATATATATATATATATATATATATATATATATATATATATATATATATATATATATATATATATATATGTGTGTGTGTGTGTGTGTGTGTGTGTGTGTGTGTGTAATTAGACCAATAAAGAATAGGAATTCCTCATGAGTTTTACGCTTAGGAACAAACTGTACTATATTTGAATATTACTGTAACATAAAGTATTCTCTTTAAAAAATTTAGATAAGTATTTGTCTTTATCGATAACAGACCATAAACAAATTTTTAATCAAATAGTAATATCCGGACTTCTCTCGTGTAGGAGAGAGAGAGAGAGAGAGAGAGAGAGAACCAGGGTCAACCGAGAGAGAGAATGTAGTACATGGTCAACTGAATGAGAATGTACCAGGTTTAACTGAATGAGAGAGAGGGAGAGAGAGAGTGTGTTCTGAGGTCAACTAAATGAGAGAGAGAGAGAGAGAGAGAATGTTCTAAGGTCAACTGAATGAGAGAGAATGTGCCATGATCAACTAAAAGAGAGAGAGAGAGAGACTGTACCAGGGTCACCTGAATGAGAGTGCAACATTTCCCCCGTCGATATCAATTCCAAATTTCCATTACCAGCCGAAAGACCACGTGACCATAGAGCATGAATACGGGCAGGTGCCAACTCCTGTCAAAATGTCTCCGAGTCGCGTGCAAAGCGATACTAGGAATGACATCGCGAATACGGCCCTACTACCGGGGAAGGGCCGAAGGCGAGCTTCCTCAGGGTGAGAGTTTGTTTGTTTGTATGGTGTTTTTACGTTGCATGGAACCAGTGGTTATTCAGCAACGGGACCAACGGCTTTACGTGACTTCCGAACCATGTCGAGAGTGAACTTCTATCACCAGAAATACACATTTCTCACAGCTCATTGGAATGGCCGAGAATTGAACTCGCGGCCATCGAGGTGGCAGGCCAAGACCAAACCGATCACGCCCTGAGGCGCCTCAGGTTGAGCGGGACTGGGAGAAATGGCGGAGGGGGAAGGAGGCACTTCCTCATACCCATAGGAGAGGTTGAGGTGTCACCAGCAGGTGGTTCTGGTAAGATCGAACGACTACCAAAAACGACTATGAACTTCTGAAGAGGTATTTGTTTCGAATTCATCTGAAATCAAAACGAGATATTCATGCCCCACTACTATACATTGATGCATACCTTCATATGTAGCGTTCGGCCAGCGCTTGCTAGGCCCTTGGATTGCTCACTGCCCACTGTGCACTTGTCCACCCAACTGTAAATCGGTAGCAGCGCCTGTTAGGGGTCAAGACAATGGGCATGGGATTAGCAACCTCATCACTACTGATCCAAAAAGGGGAAAATGGGTGTGCGTGTGTGTATATATATAATATATATAGTGGTGTGTGTCCAGCAGTGATCCCTACAGCACTGCGAAAGCCATTCACCAATAAATAAAAAGAATAATGTGCGTAAGTCAATATCAAATCATGAATGAAAGTAAATCAGGAAAAGTCATATTTTTATGCCGATGCTTTGAAACAAACAATTATCTTTATTATATTTTCATATATGTAAACCATATATGTGTGTGTGTGTGTGTGTGTGTATTTAATCTTTAAGTCAAGGCCCTGTAACAGACGTCTGGGAATCTTCCGCTTTATTAGCGCCGCTATCTTCAGCTAACCACCAGCTTTAGTCTGCCATCTCATTAAAGAGATTGCAACTGTCATAATAGTTTCTATTGATTATGAAAATAAGTAAATAAATCAGGAAAAGTAAGTCACATTAATCTTTCCTGGATATTGACCCCCAAGGGTTTTAAACCCCGGTATGTATCCTTGTATTCGTTTTAACCCGGTACGTATCCTTATATTCGTTTTAACCCGGTACGTATCCTTATATTCGTTTTAACCCGGTATGTATCCTTGTATTCGTTTTAACCCGGTATGTATCCTTATATTCGTTTTAACCCGGTACGTATCATTATTCGTTTTAACCCTGTATGTATCCTTGTATTCGTTTTAACCCGGTATGTATCTTTGTATTCGTTTTAACCCGGTATGTTTCGTACAAGCCCG